>NW_023269773.1:0-124167 GCF_004353265.1 Vitis riparia | reverse complement strand
TCTTTTGCAGCAGACTGAATGTAGACTACAAGGAGAGTGAGAAATGGACGGCAAGGCAAGGTGGTGTGCGTGACCGGAGCTTCTGGGTACATAGCCTCATGGCTTGTGAAGCTCCTTCTCCAACGCGGCTACACCGTCAAAGCCACAGTTCGAGACCAAGTCAGATCTCTTCCAATTACAAAACTTCTCATTCCGAATCCCACTTGCTATTATCCCAATTTTCTTCTTTCTTTATTGTTTCAGTACTTTTCAAGCATAATGTTAGTTTTATGCATGTGGGTGGGCCGTTATTTAGCAGTGTGAAGCTTCGATTGAGTGTATTTTGATGGGTCTTTATCCTTTTTCCTTTTTCAGAAGTTAATCTATGATTGAAAGTCAATATTCAGTACTCGGGTCTTTGTGTTGTCCTAATTTCTTGGAATTATACTCTCTACATGGTTCTACAGGGCAAATTGATCGAGTTTATGCTATTAAAATGATTTCAGATACTTTCAGAATCAATCCATCTCAGATTCTGCATGTGTTCCTTCTTAATTACTACTATTCTTGTAAAAAATTTGCATTTAATTTACAAGACACTGGGAGGTCTAAAAAAGAAAAGCAAAGGGAAAGAAGATTTTCCTTCAGCCATACCAAATTGTTTTGGAACCAAAAACTCTAAATATGGGCCTGTGTTCTTTTTGGAAACTTATTCTTGAAAATAATTTCAGAGAAACGAAGAAAATCAACAAATTTTTGTACAATTATTTGGCTTTATTGCAAGCTTTTGTTGTTATACAAACAAGACAAGAGGACAGTTTAGGTCTTCATTTGTTTCTTTCTGTTCTTCGGTTTCCTCTTGAATGCCTTTAGCTCTATTCTATTGTTAGTATTTCAACAAATTGTACATCACAACTGAAGTTTCTTGCACTTTGAAAATCCAATCATCTTGCATAAATGATCCAAAGCTTGCAATTGCAGTTGAGAAAATGACTACTCTACACGCCCCATCCATTTTACTTCAATCCCCATTCTTTTAAGAAGAGCATAGTTGAACTTCTTAATATTCTAGTCATGCTTCCACTGTATACTCCTTCTGTACTAGGGTTTCGGTTTTTTTTTCTATCACATAATATATGTTCTTACCAAAATAAGTTTTTGTAAGCTTCATTCTTCTTATTTCCATTTAACATGCAAGTTGTGCTTATATATGCCACAGATGATCCAAAGAAGACAGAACACTTGCTTGCACTTGAAGGTGCTAAAGAAAGGCTTCATTTGTTTAAAGCAAACTTACTTGAAGAAGGATCCTTTGATTCTGTGGTTGATGGATGTGATGGAGTATTTCATACAGCATCCCCAGTTGTGCTGATAGTTGACGATCCCCAGGTTTATCCTATATTGGTTCCATTCGGCATACTGTAAAATTTAGTATTGTCTATATTCTTTTCCAATCAGTTACTGATCTTGAAATTACTAACGAATCATGAATTGTTAATTTGCATGATTCTTCTTTCTGTATGTGGTTTCTTCAACTGATCCAATGGTAGTGAATGCTGATTTCACTAAACCAATACAATGGTGGAAAAGAGAGAAACTGATATTGGATTTTTATATTCTGCTTATGTGCAAAAATATTGAAATTAGCTTTTTTTTTTTTTTTTTTTCTTTCTTTCTTTCATTCTCCCCCTAATCCTTCTTTTCTCCACTTGTTATGTTTGTTCAAAAGAAGATAAAGGCCCTTTGTCTTGCATCAATAAGAACCAAAACCCTGTGAATATTTATTTAGGAATGTATAACTTCCTTGACAGCAGCATGGGAATGCTCACACCGTAACAAGGCTATTCCAATGGAAATTTATGGTGGCTGATCCAAACACTCCTTGTGCTTTTTTTTTTTTGATAGGCAAAGAGCAAAAGACATGTTAAAGAGCCAAAAAAAAGGCTACACCAAGTACATAGGAAGTACGCATGTGCACACCAAAGAAAAAACACAAAAACCCTCTTCTTAATGGCAACCTAACCAATCGATAAAATCAATCATATAAAAGGACTCTTGCCTTAGACCCCCTTTGGTCCATTCTAAAAAGTTACAAAGAAAAGAGAATTTTAGCTCATGATACGAAAGCTCAACATTATCAAAAGCCCTTCTATTCCTCTCTTTTCAAATAGTCCAAAACAAACAAAGAAGTGCAACATTCCACACCTTTTTTTCCTCCTCCCAACGGATCGGCTATGCCAACTAAGAAGTGTTGCTTGGACTGAGGTATGCAACCCAAACCACTGCAAACAAGGAGAAAACTAATTGCCATAACAAACTAGCCTTAGAACAATGAAGAATGATGTGATTGCAAGATTCCTTCTCATCTTTACATAAAAAGCGTTTGTTTACCAAAGTCCAACCTCTCTTCAAATTGTCCATAGTTAGAATCCCCTTCCAAGTTGCTTCCCAAAAAAAAAAAAACTCACTTTTATTGGAGCCTAAGAATTCCAAATAAGCCTTGTCGGAAAGAATTTGAACCCCTTTGAACCATCCCATCATAGAAAGATTTAACTAAAATTGGCCTCCCTTTGTAGCCATCCATACCACCTTGTCATCCATCCCCCTTCTCATTGATTTGCCATGCAAACGCAAAAGGAGTGCTTCAACATAACCTAACTCTTAATCTTGAAATTCCTTACAAAACAAGGGTCCAACACCCTCAAAATCAATATGCTTCCAAACATCACATACCCAAGCCTCCTTTGAAGTGGCTATAGCAAACAAAGAGGGGAAAGAGGTACTCAAAGGGGTGCCCCCACACCAAATGTCCTTCCAAAACCTTACCCTTCTTCCATTACCCAATCATAGGAAATCTTGTTTTGAAGAATCCATCATTTCTTATGCCTTCCACAATCCTATGCCATGACCCTTCCTTGTCTCCAAAGAGCACCAACCTGCTTCTTCTACCCCATTCTTACCAATGATTTCTTTCTTCCACAAGGTCTCCCTTTGACATGAACCTTCAACTCCATTTTCCTAAGAGAGCCTTGTTCAAAATAGAAAGATTTTGAATGCCTAGCCCTCCCTCCTTTCGCTTTTGGCTTACAAACTTGTGCCAACTCACTAAGTGAGGCTTATTTTCAAGAGAACCCCCTCCCCAAAGAAAGTCCTTTTGAAGTTTTTCCAATTTACAACAGACCCTTCTTGAAATAAAAAAATGGACATGAAATAAATGGGTAGGCTAGACAAGGTACTTTTGATGAGAGTTAAACACCCCACCCCCTTGGACAAGCTTTGTTTCTTCCACCTTGTGAGCTTTCTTTCCATCCGCTCTCACCAAAGTCCCTCATTGTTGTCGATTTAAAGGTAGCACCCAAAGGAAGCCCAAGATACTTCGAAGGTAATGACCCCACTTTACACCCCAAAATATCCACCAACTCCTCCTTATTGGAACCCTTCCAACTAAGATTAGCTCACTTTTTCAAGGTTGATCTTAAGCCCAAAATTGCTTCAAACCACATCAAGACCCAATGAAGATGCAATAGTTGGTCCTTAGAAGCCTCACAAAAAATCAATGTGTCATCCGCAAACAAAAGATGAGACACCTCCACTCCCTTGCCACCTCTACTTCCTACCTTAAATCCTGAAATAAACAAACCAACCACCCCCCCCCCAAACAAACAAAAACTCCTTGTGATTATCTTCAAGAGTGGAGAGTTATAACATTTTAACTGACAACCACTGCCTCAAGGTGACTGAAGATGCATTCCACAAAATGTTAGACAAGTTGCTTATGATTTTCTCCGGACCCTGAATGCTATAGGTATAAGAAATAGGTAAATGTGCTTACTAATAGTGGATGCATTCCACAAAATGCTAGAGAAGTGGTTGTTTCCTTCTCTCTATCTCTTTCCTTACCTCCTTCCTCACCTCCCTCACCTTCCCAAATTCCCTTTTCCTTTATTTTCTCAAACAGCTCAGTTGCTTCACATGATTATTTTTTTTAAAATAGGAATGCTTCACAAGATTCATATATTACCTCGCTAATTTTAGTTAGTTAGGCACTGCCCCTTAAAAACTCAATTAAGTCTACATGATTATACCTTTGATGTAGTTATGAATACAAGGATCATCCATAACTCCTCCAATTGCATGACATATTTGCTGTATTATTGATTCTAAACTGGCACTATCATAACATGATCAGCAAAAAAATAAAAATAAAAATAAAAATAAAAGTTACTTCCAGAATTTGATGGATGAACCTTATGGCTATGTTTGGTTCCTAAAAAATTTGAGGCAAAATGCAAGAGAAAGAAAATAGAAAGGAAAAGTAGAAAGAAAGAAAAATTGAAGGAAAATTAAAAATAGATTTAAAGTCAAAAATTATTTTTATATGTTATTTCAAACTTATTTCACTTATTTTAACTATTGAATACAAAGATTAAATAATTTAAAAATTCATAAGTTTCTAATTAGTTTTAATTATATTTGTCTTTCTTTGGTATTTTCTATAGAACAATCAAACATGAAAAAATTATTTTCCTTAGTGTTTTTTTTTAGTACTTTCCGAGAACCAAACATAATCTATTGAGTTTGTCTATGATGATTGGCATGGGTTATTTTGTTTAGGCTCATTCACCAACCAACTGGTTTGTGGTGTACCACTATACTTCTTTTCCAATTTTATTTTATTTTATTTATTTTTTTGGTTCATTTTAGGTTTAAAGAGATTTTATTTTATTTATTTATTTATTTATTTTTATCATAATTCATGTGTAACCGCATTTCCTTTGTCACCATCACCATGTGACTCCATATAGTGGTTGGGAGAGTTAGCTCCTGGAACAGTTATGGAATAACTCCATCAATGTTGTGCATCTTTCTTTGAAATGTAGGAACGTTGATTTTTTATTTTTTTATTTTTTGAATATCTCCTTCTCATAAATAGGTATGGTATGCCCAACAACATTTTATTTTATCAAAATTCTTTGATAACATAGCTTATCAATATGATGAAATGATCATAATGTATCTCATCAATCTGATTTCATATTACACAATGGAGCCTAGATTTTGAAGTTCTCTCAGTTACAAAGGGAAATCTTGTGTTGATGTAATGGCAGATAATGTTTTTTGTAGTTGGGATTCTTCAAGAGTTTGGGAGGTGGGAGGAGTCCTAGAGGGAGAGCACTGTGCAAAGAGACCAACTTAGCTGGCTAATGGATTATTCGGCTTCAGAGAAATGCTTGGATACTTAAGAACATGAGAAAATCTTTCATTGACTTGTGTGCTAATGTCTATTATCTCACAACTCTTTGAATGCTTGTCACTGTAGAGTTCTTTAGGTTCCCTTGAATGTATATACATTCTTTTTTGGATCGGAGATCAATATGCCTTTCCCGTCGGAGAGTGGTTTTGTGCTGGAGGAGGCACTGCCTGTGCTATTTCTAGACTCCTGACTGTGGCCAGTCCACTCTGCACTTTTTTCAGTTTCCGGACACAACATGTTATACAATTAACATACCAGCTTCTATGTGATCGAATTCAGCTCCACCTCAATCATTGGAATTAGCAGCATGCCAACAATCACAGTGTGGGCACCAGTTTTTAGTTATTCAGCTGCCTTGCTTTTCTGGTGAAGTCAGGCAGCATCTTTTCATTTCAGAATGTGGCATGCTGTTGTTTGTGACTTTTTAGCCATAAGAGCAATTGTGGATGGCCCTTCAATAGACAAAACTTTATAGGTGTGTGTTTGTGCCAAATCAAGGGTCAAGTTATGAATGAAAATATGAAAATGAAAAGAGAAACAGAGCAAAAATTCATTTTACTATGTCTCTGTTCTTTCCATGAGGGATTAGGCTCTTTGGAAGACTCAGAATCTCCTTTCGGTTTTCAGTGGCTCCTTTCTCCTATGACCCGTTCAAGAATGCTACTTTGTTGTGGACCTTCTATGCCTTTATTGAAAAAGAAAAAGTGATAAGATATTTCAACTAGTTTAAAATAGAGGACCCTAAGGCCTGAGATAGACTGATGCTAGATAGAAAATACATATGTACGGATATTCAAACTTATCTAGAAGAAATAGAAGCAAATGATACATGATAAGTTAGTGTCAAAAGGTGAACTAAGTCTTCCACTGGATGGTCTACTTAGATGTCAAAAATGTAGTGGGCTCTTTAGCCTCATGGTAGCCTAAAGCTCAAGTTTGGTTGATGTTACCTAGCAAACTCGAGACAGATGGAAATTTCCAGCCTTTTACAATTCCTTAGATGTGTGATTATTAGGGCTTTTTAATGTCATTTGTGATGGGGTTTGCTATTGATGTGATGCAGAGGTCCTGAAACTATTAGAAGGGATGTAAATCTGGTGAAAGAGTTGGGTGTTTATGATCTTATGGGGAAGGAGAATTGAGCAATGGTTCTCTCTTGCATGTCACTGGGTCAAAGAGCGTCAGGGAGATAAAAACCACTACTTGTGGAGGATAGTGGATCTTTTTAGAGACATTGGCTGATCATTTCTTGAAAGTCTAGATCGGGAAATCAAGAAGATGAGAGGCTGATTTAGAGAGAAGTCATGTCCTATGCCAACTTTGTTTGAGTGAGCCATATCATATACTTCTACCTGGGGTTAATCTTTAAGGCTGGAGGGTTCATTGTCTCTTCATTTTTTTCCCTTTATTTTTTTCCCCCCTATTGAATCATGTTCTTGTACATCTACTTGTTTGAAGGATTTCTCATCCTTCCTTGTAAATAACTGTTTGCATAATATTATCACACAAAAACATAGATCATAGACGAGCTAAGAATTTCTTTAGGATCCATAATGTGATCTTATGTTTGCTTCTATACATAATTATTAGCTTTTAATCAGCTTATCTTCATTGGACTACTTATGTGGAGATTTGTTTTATCTGTTTCTCCGTGTTTCAGGCACAGCTAATTGACCCAGCACATTAAAAGGAACAATGAACGTTCTAAGATCTTGTGCAAAAGTTCCATCTGTCAAAAGAGTAGTTGTAACATCATCTATGGCTTCAGTTGTATTCAATGGGAAACCTCTAGCTCCTGGTGTGCTAGTTGATGAGAGTTGGTTTTCAGATCCAGTTTTCTGTGAGTAATCAAAGGTTGCTTAAATGAGATGATTTCCCATCACATGCTATCTCTTTTGCATGTTCTTGTTTGTGGCTTTACAAAATGTTTTCTTTTCATGGCTCTTCACTTCTTTTACCCTGCAGAAGTAGCTGCCAATTTGTCATGCCCTCTTGTTTTTACACTTCTGCTAGCCAGCTTAGGGTTAAATAACACGATGGGAATGAGAGGATTATCCCTTTATTTTGCTAAGCCTGCCATTAGATTAAATAATCCTTCCATGTATGTCTAATATTTCACTAATACAGTGTTGGTAGCTGTCTGATCCATAAAGTCGCATTCCTCAAACAAGAAATTAAATGAGAACTCTAATTTGGATATTATATGAATGAAATGGATGTTAATCTCTGATTGTCTTACTGTCCATTAAACATGATGGCTCAGAAACATGGGTTGACAAAACAGTTGTGACATATCTAATTAGTTTTAATGTGAGTGTGTATGCCTGCACAGCCTCCTATTGATTTTGCTTGGGTTCATAAGTTCATTGCTTGTTCTCTATGTTCCATTATCTACTAGAAATGCTTCTCACTATATATTTTCAAACATGTTGGTTTCTACTAGCTATGGTATATGCTTTCAAAGACATTAGCTGAGGAGGCTGCTTGGAAGTTTGCAAAAGAGAATGGGATTGACATGGTTACAATAAATCCAGGGTGGGTGATTGGCCCTCTCTTACAGCCTACTCTTAATCTAAGTGTGGAGGAAGTTCTGAAGCTACTAAAGGTACTCTTCTACAATTGATGAGAATCTCTTTTTTATGTTTATCTTTCTACTCCAGTAGCAATACATGCTTCACTTCAATATTGAGTCAACTCTATCCAACAGCCCTGCAAATGGAAACTCAGAAGTTTAAATCAAAACTTATCAATAAACCGTCACAAGACTTCCACAGTTCCACATAAAAGGACTACATATGCATTTTGATATATGCTGACTAATCTTCTAACATTAAAAAATTGTTCTTTCCTCTGGTCATTATAGTTGTATCACCAAGATACTCATTTGGGAGATTTGCATATGAGATTAGATGAAGATATGTTTCGTTTTGGCCTCCTAAGTCAGACTGGTTTGGAAGGACCCCTGGACTGTGAAAGGACTGAAAGCATGCGTGTGCAATTACTATCCTGAACTTGAGGTATATTTGCATGCAAGTTCAAGCCAAGGGCAAGAACTTCTTAAATAACCCATTAATCCTTTTGATCTACCCCATCTAAATATTACTGCAGCTCAACATAATTAGCATAAAGTGGGGGTTCCCCGCATCCAACTCCATTGCAAATGAGTTGTTCATGTGCGACTCACTTGATCAGTATTTTTAAAAACTTCTACTAACTTTTTTGGACTATTTTACAGATCTTAACATTCTTTAAACATTTAGAATCATTTCTAGTGGCTTTATAGGGCAATATCATGTTACTTTATTGACAACTCTTACAATAATCAATACTACCTTAACTGCATAGCCAATATGGTTTGTTTCCTTACTAGCCAACCTCTTCTGCCTCCAACTAACCTCCCCTGTATCTTGCTTCAATTATGAGGTCGTTGCCATAGGTTGAGCATTGGACATATGATAAACCTGTGCCTTGATGGTTGTACTCTGATTCATGGATCCAGACCGTAGTAATTGGGATTAGACTTGTTGGTAGTTGCTTTAGTTCAATGCTTGCAATAACCAAAGTAATTTGTCGTGCTGCTTTAGAACCGTTCGATCTTTCGTATGAAATAAGAAAGGTATTTTGTACAAAATAATGTTTTCACTTGTAATTTCCAACATTACATAAAGTGATAAATATAAGTGTATTTGCTAAGTGTGATTGCATCATTTTCTAAGCATTTCTGTTTGAGACAAACAGTCTAAGACGAAAATGTGTGCTTCAAAATTTTCTAGCTGTAATACTTTTGAGATTGTGCCAAAAGCTAGTGGGAATTCCTTCTGTGAATCAGTTGACAATGACTATAAATAAATAAATGGAAAAACATCATATTATCATTGAGCAGATTGCACACTAAACTTAAATAGGCAAAAGAAACTGATACTTTCAGTACACTTACGTAATACTTGGGATGTAAGCTTCTGAAATTTGTTTGCTGCAGGAGATACATTTCCCAATAAAACACATCGATGGGTTGATGTTAGAGATGTTGCCATGGCACATATTCAAGCATATGAGCTTCCAACGGCTAGAGGCAGATACTGTTTAGTAGGGAGCATTTTACACTGTTCTGAGACAATGAAGATTTTGCGCAAGCTCTACCCTGCTTTAAACCTACCTGAGAAGTAAGGTTTTATTATTTGCAGGGCGTTATTTCTAGTTTGCATTAGTGCCCTTTGAAATCAATATTGCAGCTTAGGCAATGCTACTTCTTTTTGTTTATTTTGGGTTTTTTCTTTTATTTCTTGATAGGCTAATATATACATATTCTGTAAAGAAGTACCTAGAAAAAGGGGCACAACTCCAGTGCAAGTAGTAGTATGAAAGTAGCACTAAAATGTAAAAATTAAAAACAAAAGGAAACAACTACATCAGGAAGGCAACAGACACAATAAAACAAGTAACCTGCATTGGATGAATATGTGATACATTGATTCCATCATTTGGTTGCACAGACAACACCAATTGACAATAGACTAAACTAAGAAACAGTTGTTCTAATAAGACTGAAACAACACCATCAACAAATTATTGAGATTTTCACAAAAGGCATTGCCTTGAGAATCAAACTTTGGAGAGGTGAATCCTCTCCATCTGAATGAGCTGGGAAGCTGCAAATTCGCTTACCTTGTCGGTCTGTGTTATCCTCTATGATGTGCCTGTGAATCCAATAGGTTGTAGCTTGCATTTACTTGGGCCATGGCTGGACCACTGTGTCTTACTTTAAATACTATTGTATGTTTGAAATATTTCACATGTATGTGTAGCCTTTCTCCATTCACGGTGGTCATAATGGCATGTCTATGCTATTTCAACATATTGCCTTCTTATGAATTGCATCCAATTCTTAATATGTTATCGAAGTGCTAAGGGTCTAAAAGTGCTTCAGTGATCGGGGCTCAGGAATTTTCTGATTTATATTATTTATTCTGTTTTGGCTGATCATATCCACAAATGTGTTTTCCTGTTGAATGAAGTTGGTGAGGTATGAGAACCTTTCCTTGTTTCAAACTCCTATCATCAATATTGACCTTGGTGGAGTTTCTTCCGATTCACTGAATACTTTCTGCCATTTAGGTCTAGTTAAACCCATATTTCATTCTTCTAGTACAAAAGAGATGTGTTTTGTGCTTTTTAACGTTTCATTGCATATAGGATTAAGCTTCAGGTCCATGTCCTAAGAGTTTTCTTTTCTTCAGTACCAGTCGTTTCACTGATTGATTAAGAAAATGTGTTTCTGTTTCATTTGTGGCAGATGTGCAGACGAGAAGCCTTATGAACCAACCTATATGGTGTCCCGGGAGAAAACTCAAAGTTTGGGCATCGGCTTCATTCCTCTGGAGGTGACCCTGAAGGACACTGTGGAAAGCTTGAGGGAGAAGAACTTTGTCAGTTTCTGACACATGGTATAGCCATGCAAATGAATCATAAATAAAAAATGGTGTCTTCTTGGTAACTTCATTGTTAAGTGTGTTGGAGTCATGTATCTTCTAATATGTTCATGGTAAGCAATTCCCAAGACATGCTACAAGTTCTCCAAAAGAAAATCAACAGCATATAAAAAGCGGCAACTTCTATTCCTGCTTCTGCTCAACAACAAAAGCTATCAACTATCCTAAATGGGCACCAAGGAGATTCGTAGACCTTAGGCCCCTTCCAAACTAGATTTTTTGTTTGGGAAGTAACTGAGGAAGATTTTCACTTGTCATTAACTTATGCAGAGGTTGGTAGCTAACAAACTATGTAAGGGCAATGTTCTTGATTATACCATATGTAAGGACACAGTGAGCTCTGTCTTTGGAAATGTATGCAGTGAGGTGGCATGGCCCATTAACTTCATTCTGTGATTGGCTGCTCAACCATTCCAAAACAATCTCTGGTCATTTTGTTTCTTAGAGTACTGAAATGATCAGAGACAATAAGATTGAAACCCCAAATTTTTGTTAATTACTGCTGAATATAAATATGTTTTATAAAAAATAATTCTCACTAACAAAAATAATATACTAAAAATGCTTAAGTTTCAAATTTCATTCATTTATTCTAATTCTAAACTCCGACCTGTTTACTTAAGTTTCAAATTTTGTGCCTTAAACTTGAATGATGTTGATATAAGACTCGATGGTAGTGAAGTAGTTTTCAAACCGCAAACTTAGAAACAAAATTATCAACCAAACCTTACCCTTAAGACGTTTTTTTTTTGTTCATATATGATCAAAAAATGCAACAATTATGGGGTTTAAAAAAAAAAAAAAATCTGGGTGCAAGTATAATTTCCATCCTTGCATGGTGAAAAGCAGATGATCCAGAAAGTCAAAGGAGAATGGACATCTTTGTGGAATGAATACCAAGGGTAAAAGCAAGGGGATGAGGGAAGCTGACAGTGACCAAGGAGGTCCAAACGCTGACTCATTCTCATACACCTGCATTTTAATTCGCACACGCATTCGAATAGTATGTTATCTCTATATACACCAAGTGTATAAGTGGATAACATAGATTTAAAGGTTTCGTAAGACGTCAAGGGAGATGAGTGGAGAAGGAAAGGTGGTGTCCGTGACCGGAGCTTCTGGGTTTATAGCTTCATGGCTGGTGAAGCTCCTGCTCCAACACCGTTACACTGTCAAGCAACCGTTCGAGACCCAAGTCAGTTCTCTATCTCAACCTCCGAGGGCATTTTCACTTATATATGCTTCCATTTAACTCACTGGTTGTGCTTACATTTATATGTATATATATGCCACAGATGATCCAAAGAAGACACAGCACTTGCTTTCACTCGATGGAGCTCAGGAAAGGCTTCATTTGTTCAAAGCAGACTTATTGGAAGAAGGGTCTTTTGATTCTGTAGTTGATGGATGTGATGGTGTTTTTCATACTGCATCCCCTGTTGCATTGGAAGCCATTAACCCCCAGGTTCAACCTACACCACTTCTATTTCTCTTTTCAGTTTTTTCGTGTTCAGACAGAATTGATTGACCCTGCATTGAAGGGAACCATCAATGTCCTAAGGTCCTGTTCAAAAGTTCCGTCTGTCAAAAGAGTGGTTGTAACATCGTCTTTGGCTTCAGTTTTATTCACTGGAGAACCTCTGACTCCTGAGGTGGTTTTCAGATCCAGTTTTATGCAAGGAATCAAAGGTTTGCATCTGAGCTTATTTCTTATCACATACCATCTTTTTTGCATGTTTAATGAAATATTTTACCGGTTTTTTCACTGGTAGTAGTACTAGAAGTAGTAGTACTAAAAATATCCACAAGCACATTGCAGACTTTATATCAAGATACTGAATTCTTCAAATGCAAGCATTTGAAATTTGTTTGTTGCAGGAGCTCAAACATTTCCGAATATATCATCCTGGTGGGTTGATGTTAGAGATGTTGCCAATGCACACATTCAAGCATATGAGATCCCAGAAGCTAGTGGAAGATACTGCTTAGTAGAGAGGGATTTACACAATTCTGAGATACTGAAGATTTTGCGCAAGCTCTACCCTGGATTACCTCTACCTGAAAAGTAAGTTTCTATTTGTTATTGCTAGTGCTCGTTAGTGCCATCATTAGAAGAGAGTGAGATCAACACGATATTACTTCTTACTGTTCCATTGGATACATTGAAGAGTACTTGCCATCTTGTTTCCCCTTAAATATTTATGCCTTGGTATCATGCAAAAAATTCTGAGATGGGATCCACATGTGTTTGGTTGCAGATGCACAGATGACAAACCTTATGCACCATCCTCCCGGGTATCCCAAGAGAAAGCAAGGAGTTAAGGCATTCACTTCACTCCTCTGGAGGTGAGCCTGAAGGATACAGTTGAAAGCTTGAAGGAGAAGAACTTTGTCAGTTTCTGACTCATGGTGCTTTCCTGCTAATTTTATTGTTATGAACCTCATTGAACATCAGATTAATGAGATGAACAAGGTTTTGAAACATTAAAATTTTACAAATTTGTTGAAGTGTGCCCAAACTACCTCTCATAGGAACAACAGTAGAATGGCATAAAGAAAACTGGGACTGTTTCACAAAATCGAAGGAATATCTTTGTGGGAAGAGAATAAAGAGAACAAAGAGGATGCACATATTCAAAACTTGTGGCTGAGCTATTTAAACCTTTCATTGATACTGGTTGAGCTTCTCTCTGTATTCGTAGGGTGCGCCCCCTCCTCTTTTGGCACTCTTTACTGCATGTTCTTGTTGTCTATCAAAAAAAAAATACTGGTTGAGCTTCTTGAGATTGACATAACAGTTTTTCTCCATTCTTAATTTATAGTCAAAAGATTGGCTGAGCTATTTCTTTGTTCTTATTGAGTTTTGAGATGAACCCACATGTGTTTGTCACTCATGGCAGGTGTGCAGATGACAAACCTTATGTGCCAGCCTTCCAGGTGTCCTAGGAGAAATCCAAAAAGCTTGGGTATTCACTTCACTGTGCTGGAGGTGCCTTGTACATCTGAGTTTCTTATTCTTCTTGAACAGAGCAATGAGCATCAAGTGTTGAGCACCCAGGAATCTCCCTTCCTCCACAGGCAAAGTCTGAACAATCTATCCTTTCTTCATATTCCACTTCCTTGCAAAAGTCAAAACATGAAGAAAATATCATCAAAATTGAGACAAAAATAAGTGCATCCACTATCTCAAGAAGAGACTTATGCCTACTGCTTACCTTTTGAAGAAGTCCACTTGGTTAGAGCACATTTTACTTGGACGCCCAATCACTGCAAGCTGCTGAACCAAAGGAGAGTTCAATCATCTAAAAAATTTGACGAACTCAAATATCATAAAATACTTCATATGAATTCTAAATGATCTCATATCTAAAAAAACATTGGCATAAAATTATTGTTGTTTACCTTACATGTTTCTTCCATGGTCATAATCGAAACTTTGTTTATCATAAGAAATCTTCTATACCCATCTTGATTACTTACAATGAACACTGAAATGAAAAGAAAAAAAACACAAAAAATGATGATTAGTTTGGTTTGATAAATTTAGCACACATAATTTCCTTTTTCTTGCATGAGAAAGGAAAGAGTAAAATATATATATATATATATGAATTTAATAATTTTTAAAAATTAGCAATTATAAAACTATTTTGGTTCTCAAAAAATTTATGGGAAAGTAGGGAAAAAAAATTATAAACTTTTTCTCTTGTTTGATTATTTATCGGAAAATTGAGGGAAAAACAAAAATCTATGAGAAATTTATTTAACACTTCTGAGGAACCAAAAATGTTTTAGATGTTGTCAAATCGATAATTTAAACGTGTTTAATTCCAATTAAATGAGTTTAATCAAACACATGAAATTGTGAATAAAATTATTTAAAAGCATTGAAATTCAAGTCATTAAAGTTGTCCATAAAATTTGGTATATTGAAGCAAGAAAAAAACAAAGCAATTTGAATGACTTGCTAATAAAGCAGCTAACTAGAATATGCCCTAGAGTTGTTCAGTGCCCTCTATATAAGAAATGAACAGAGAACACGAAAAGAAAAAAAAACCCAGAACAAAAAACAGAGAACACTTCTTACATTATCTTTTCTTAATTTTTCAACAGTTATAAATGGTTCATTTAATTTTTGCAAACTGCCAAATCAAAATAGAGCATGAAAATGTGTTCAATATTTGTTTCAGGCTTGAAGCTTCGAGAAAAAGAAAATCTTAAATCAAATAAACAGAAAGAAAAGTTTAAGCGCAAAAGAATTACCTGACTGTGTATTGGCGGAGTGGCACTTTGATTAAAATAGCACTTCATTGATCACTATTTTAGGAATGAGATCTATATAACGCCATTCTTCCCCTTTCTCAAATTGACACCGTTTTTCCAGTAAATGACCTCATTAGAACTACAATAAGTGAAGTGATAATGTCATCTAATTAGTAAACCAAACCAAGTCAATAAACTAGAACTTCCTCTAGTATAAAGGTCTTGATACATTAGATATTGAATTTGTTGGATTAAAATCTCATTTATTGCACCTGGCAAGGTAGAAGTAGTAATGCTCATTTTTTATTGTGACAGATTATAGAGAAAATTAGACACTGGGAAAATACCAAGCCAGGAGCCATGTCAAGAGCTGCTTTCTTGTTAAAAATTAAGTCCAATTAGAAAATTACAGTAGCGTGTAAGAGAAATTGAAAGTGGTGTTGAGAAGAGAAAGAGGAAGAATGTTGTGTTGGGAATGAGATGTAATACCTTACTTATTAATACACAGGGGATGTGGGCAATCTTGGGCCAATCATCTCCTTCCTCCTTCGAGTACCTTTGTGTTAGATGCGGGCAACGCCACGCATGCAGTTGAGAAAGGGTGTCAGGCAATAGTCCTTCCCTTGGCAAAATCGACCGGAGCTTAGGGCAACTTTCGATTTCTAGCCGTTCAAGAGAGGTGAGGGTTTGGAGAGACAGGGAGGCTAGGGATTCCAGATTCTGGAATTCTGAAAGGGTAAGGGAGGTGAGAGTTGTAGGAAAAAGAATCGAGTGGGGGTCATCCGAAAAGGAAGTTGCATCTGGAAACATGCCACTAATCCGGAGGTCTTTAAGAGAGGTGAGTCTGGAAAGGCCCCATTGGGATAGGGGGGTCTTGATAATCTTGCAGTTACAGATCTCGAGCGCTGTAAGACGAGTGAGGTTTTTATCTGAGGAAGCAACAATTCCAGATTTTCAAAATCTTCAATACATAGATATGTGAGGGTGTTGAGGCAATCTGGTAGGGTTTTGAGATTAGGATACCTCCCGAGGATTAAAGATTGAAGTGAATTATTAGTAGAGTGAAACATCTCCTCTGAAATTGACTCGAGGTGTTCACAATCCCTAATGTCAAGTAGCTCAAGGGTGGAGGGAAACTTGCCTCTTGGGAAGGATGTGAGAGATGGACAAACACTTATTTCAAGTTCCTTGAGAGCAGCAGCATATGTGGAATCGTAGTGCATTATTCCCTCTGGTAGAGACTCCAGCTTTTCACAATCACTTATGTGGAGTTCCTTGAGAGTGATGGGTAACCTACCTCTCGGAAAACCAATCATAGAGGGACACATATATAGACTTAAGTATTCAAGGGCACACATGTCCATGGTGCTGGTGGTGGCGATGGAATTGCAGTGCATCATTCCTTCTGGAAGAGACTTGAGATTTTCACAACACAATATGCTTAGACTCTTAAGGGTGGTGGGTAATTGCCCTTTTGGAAAGCAAATGAGAGGTGGACATCTGTATATCACTAGCTTTTCAAGGAGACACAAGTTGTTGCTGTCAGTACTGTCGTTCCTCATCTTCAACATCATGCCATCAGGTAGACACTTTAGACCTTCACAATTGTCAAGAATAAGATTTCTCAGCATTGGTGGGAAACCTACATCTGGAAATGACGCTAGCTTTGGACAATCCCTGATTCTCAATTCTTCAAGGCATGTTAGACTCTGCCATCCATTTGGAAGCCTCTCTAGTTTATCACATTTAATTATTTCCAAAGACTGAAGATTGCATCCCAAGGATACAAGTTGATCACAATCTCTAATCTCAAGAGAAAGAGAGTTTTCCGATCCAAAACCATCCTCCCACAAATATACGAGTTCTTCACATTCCGATACTTTCAAAACCCGAAGCCCTTGCAAAAATTGCACAAATCCTTCATGCAATTTGATAAGGCCTGAAATCCCAGAAATTGTTAACTTGGTGAGTGAGGTGAGGTCATTTCCACTGCTCAAGACCGCCTCATTACATTCTCTTACTTGTAATTCCTTCAGCAGTGGAAGTCTTGAAAGTGGAGACTCCAATTTTGGACAAAAGAGAACAGAGAGCTTTGTAAGAGAAGGTAGGTAAGTGGGTAGTTTCATAATCAATTTGGGGCAATCCTCAATTGTAAGCTTATGGAGGCAAGGGAATAATGACTCTGTTGAGGAAGACCAATCCTCCCAGTGCTCCCATTCTGACATGCTATTAAAATGTAGAGACTCTAGTGATGGGAAAAACTTACCTGCAGAAACACGAGTCTCTCCATAAAACTCTGCACCCACTTTTTTTACTCCAACCATTCCTTGGATCCTCAACTGTTTGAGCGATGGCAACTGCCCCAAGCATGGTAAAGACGTGCACTTTCTGCAATCTATGAGACTTAGATCCACCATCTTAGAGAACAAGGCATCCCCTATCCAACGTGGGAATTCTGGACCACCATACCACTTAATGCAGAGTTTGTTCAGATTCAAACAAGGTTGTAGAGAGTCAAGGACATCCATTTGATTCCTTTCATTCCCTGAACCATCCAGCTCAGAACTCCACTGCATTATCAAGCTTTCAAGGTTACGCTTCAATTTTAAATCGGCATCCCTTGCATCTTGAATATTCACCACATTTTCCAATTTCGAAATGCAAAGTTCTCTTCGCAGATGTGACATGTCCTTCAACTCCTTGATTGTCAAACCGTTGTTTTTGTCCACAATGAAATTAGACAATATCCGCAAATCTTTTAGTTTGCCAATTTGTACAGGTATTTCTTGTAATCTTATTGCACCAGCAACATCAAGATGCCGAAGATTGATTAGGTTACCGATGCTAATAGGCAACCTGATAAGCTCTTTACAGCATGATAATTTCAATGTCTGAAGGTAAAAAAGATTACCAATTGAATCTGGTAACCATTTTATACTGGTGTAGGACAAATTAAGGTATCTCAAATGTTTCAACTTACCAAATGAATCTGGTATCTCACTTATCTCGTAAAAAGCCAATGAGAGCACCCTTAAGTGCCCTAACGTTGGTATCAATTCTTCAAGAACCTTATTACTTATGAAGGAATAAAGTCCACTAGTTGGTTTATCAATCGGCAAAGCTATGAACGTGCGCAAGCGCTCTTTCTTATGAAACCTTTCAAATTTTTTAAAGATATCATATTCATGACGGATGAATGATGAATGACGAGTATTTTCAGAAATGGGACATT
Source organism: Vitis riparia (assembly GCF_004353265.1). Lineage (NCBI taxonomy): Eukaryota > Viridiplantae > Streptophyta > Magnoliopsida > Vitales > Vitaceae > Vitis > Vitis riparia. The sequence continues at coordinate 105,950 of NW_023269773.1, read as the reverse complement.
GCAAATCATTCAACAACTCATCATCCAAATGCAAGCATGTGTCTCCAGCAATAGAATTAGCTAGATCGTTAATAAGATCATGCATAACGAATCGTGATTTATTGCTGCTCGACGATTGGAAAAATGACCTTGACAATAGTTCACGAAAATAATCATCACCAAGATCCTCCATTTTCTCATCCTCATTTGATTGTTGAATTAACCCCTCCGCCATCCACAAGAGGATTAGCTCTTCCTTCTTAAACTCATAATCTTGGGGAAATAATGCGCAATAAGCGAAACACCTTTTTAAATGTGAAGGGAGATGATTGTAGCTCAATCTCAACGCAGGAAGAATACCACACTTATCACCAGGTAAATTCCATATTTTGCTAGCTAGTATAATATTCCACTTATCTTCTCTGTGTTCATGGCGCAGAAGACCACCAAGTGCTTTTGCTGCCAAGGGCAGGCCTCCACACTTCTTTACAATTTCCCTTCCTATCAATGCCAAGTCCGGATGCTCATTGGTATTTCTGTTTTCAAAAGCATGTTTTTTAAACAACTCCCAACAATCATTGTCAGACAAATGTTTTAGCTCATAAAAGTTTTTATCTCCTCCCATCATAGTTGCAACATTTTTATTACGAGTGGTGACGAGGATCTTGCTTCCCGGTGCTCCCTCCAAGAGAGGGGAGCGTAGGCTGTCCCATTGATCATATTTCTCATTCCACAAATCGTCAAGAACAATCAAAAATCTTTTTCCCTTGGTTTCGTCCCTCAGTTTGCGTTGAATTTGATGAAAGTCCTGCGAATCATTGTTGCCTGGAGCAATGTCCCGTAAAACTGCCCTGGTTATGGTCTCCACATGAAATTGATCAGACACACAAACCCAAGCTTTTAAAGCAAAATGTTTGGATGTCTCCTCATCATCGTACACTAGACCTGCCAGCGTAGTTTTTCCCATCCCACCCATGGCCATGATCGAGACTACAGACAGATTGCCACCGAGGGATTCATCATTAAGCATGGCTAGTATCTTGGTTTTATCTTCATCCCTGCCGTATACCCCAGGTTTGAATACCAAAGGTGGTGGAGGGGTTGGGCTTTGAGTAGCTGCTCTGGCGCCTTCGATCTGCACTTTGAGCTTTTCCAAACCAAGCTCAGCCTTCTGAGCTGAAATTTCTTCTAATCGGCGAGTGATGTCCTCTATCTTGGACCCCAGCTTAACATTCCGCATAGCCTGAATTGGAGTGAAAGTAGTACAACAAGTAGGGATGAATTTGCGTACCTTGCTTGTGCTGGCCGCATCACCCTCCGCCACCAACTTTCTTCTCATCACTTGGTAGCCAAACTCGTCCAAGACGTCCTCCACATCATAAGCCAAATCCCTGAGATCTGCGAGCCATGCTTTCACGTGCTGCTTAGTGATCTGCTTGTCCTCAGCATCGTCGAGCACTTCCCGAATCTCCAACAGTCTTGTCTTCCATTTCTTGAGCTCGGTGTGGACTTGCTCTTGGCGTGCGTACTTCCACAAATCAGAGGAGGCCAGTTTGCTGAACAAGAGTTCAAGGGACACAGAAAGAACAACCTCTCCAAGAACTTCCATGGTGATCAGTTTGCAGAGAGAGTGACTAGTGAGAGAGAGAGAAAGGGGAAGAGGAAGATGAAAATGGAAGCCTGAGAGCAGGATTAGTAAGGCATGTGCACCACACAAAATAAACAAATCAAAATCTCCACTATATTATTTTGCAGACAGCTGTCACATATTTTAATAGATTTAGTCTAACTGAGAGAGAAGGCAATTTATTAAATTATTGGATGGTGCATGCACGTGACCATTGTTATAATTATATTTTTTTTAAAGAAAAAAAATCATTAAAAATTTTCAATAATTTTAATTATTTTATAACAAAAACCTCTAAAATTATTTTAAAAAATTTAATAATTTTTATTATAAATTTTGATATTTTTGAAATAGAAAAGATATACACCTTTAAATTTAAATTCGGCTGTCTTATAACTTAATTTCATTTATTTATATCTTAATCTCATTTTTTTTAATATATAATTTTGTTATAAAAATGAAAATTTTATTGAAAAAACAAAAGTTGTGAAGGAAGAAAAAAAGAATAGTCTTTATTTTTAGTAGTATAAAACCCTGACACAAATAAATTATATTTAAGTATAAATAAATACATATAAATTAAATTTAGATTAATATTATGTGATTGTTTTTAGTGGACCACCAATTATTTTTATATTCCATAGAAAAAATTACTTTCAACACCATAGAATCACCCTAATTTGATATACTATCTTAAATTTTAAAATTTTTTAAAAATAATTTTTAAGGGCATGAACTAAATCTATATTTTTTGTTAAGAATTTCTATTTTTTTTTATATGGAAGTTTTTACCAATTTTGTTTTTAAAAACAAAAAATAAGAAATACTAAGAGTGTTTTTTTAGTGATTTAAAAAAATATTTTTAGTCTTTTTAATATTTAAAAAATAAAAATTTTATATATAAAAAAAATTAAAAACACTTCTTCAAATCATTATAAAGCACACTCTTAATATGTAATGATATTAATTTCTTCTCATTTAAATGGAATGAAGAGAGATTTAAATGAATAAAACAAATACAAGGATAAAAAATTAACTTCTTGTGCTTTATTATTACATCCTTTCATTAGATGCTTTAAATAGCTTTTAATAAATAAAATTATAATTATATTGATGGAGGGCTAATTAGCTTTGCTTTAGGTGAGAAAGATAGAGGTAAGATTGAGGTGGGCGGACCAAATAAAAAGTAGGATATGAATTGACAAAAGCTTCTACACTCTTCCCAAAAAGTAAAAGCAAAACCTATTAGCATAAAGTGATGAAACTAGTCCTATTCAAGGCCCTACTTGCATATTTGATATTTCTATGAATTTTTATTTATTTATTTATTTTATTAAACTAGTCTAATGCGACGACTTTTAAGTTAAAATTAATTTTCAAAAAAAAATAATTTAAAAAATTATTTTCAAATCTACATAATTATTATATCTTTTACAAAAATGAAATCATAAAGCTTTGATTTTAGACTAAAAATCCAAATCCAACCCACTTATCTATGTACTTTATTGGCATGGAAGGAGAAGAGTTCAAAAAGTAATATCAAAGATAAAAGAAAATTTGATACCAAAGTTGGAGCCAATGTGTAGTGGGTCTAAAAGAAAAAGAAAAGAACTGGAAGTTAAAGTGGAATATGGAAACAGAATGTTGAGGTTTGAAGCAATTACCTTGGATGCGAGATGACGTGCACTTTAAACTGTAGCAATTATTCAATTATGAGAGAGAGAGAGCCTAGCGAGAGTTATTGCTGTGGGATGGGATGCACCAACTTTAAACTGTAGCAATTATTCAATTTTGAGAGAGACGTTTAAGTACAAAATATTCCGTTTGTGGTCCGTTCGTAGAAAGAAACGGTAAAAAATAATACCCCTCTCAAAATATTTATCAAATTAGTCTCTTTTATCTATCTAATCTTCCCATTCATAAAAAAAATAATAAAAAAATACATATCTCCAAATATTTATCAAAGCAATCTTTTTTGTCTATCTAATCATCCACATTTATTTGGGTGATTTTAAAAGTTTCAAAATCCCTCATTCGATTTTCAAGAAAATTCATCCTTGTTTGATTTTCGAGAAAATCCATGCAAAACCCTCAAGAAAAAAAAAAAAAAAAAAAATTGCTTTTTTTTGTTCCCTATGTTTTCTGGATCTATTTTAGGGGTCTCTATCCCTCATTCGATTTCCGAGAAAATCGATACAAAACCCTAAGAAAAACCAAAAAAATTACTTTTTTTGTTCACTGTGTTTTTCAAACGAGGAAAACCTAAGGGGTAATTTTGAAAATATAAATATGAACAATAAATAATACATGAAACATATAATATTTTTATCATTACGAGATAAATCTCATATTTCAATTATATGAGTTTTTTAAACTATATATTTCTCGTATAACACCCCGTTAACACAACTTTTTCAAAAATTATTGTCGTGGGATGGCATGCAACACTTTAAAGTGTTTACAGTGTAGCAATTATTCAATTTTGACAGTGAGGGAAAGAGAGAGAGAGAATTATTGCTGTGAGCTGGCACGCAACAACTTTAAAGTGCAGCAGTTATTGAATTTTGACCAATTATGTTAATGGGGTTTTATTCCCGTCTTGGTTACTTCAACAAATTTGTAGAACGGGTCGGAATTTTTTAGAAGTTAGTCATCCTATCTTATTTAATATTTTCTGTTATTTTTATTATTTTTATTAAAATAAATGTAATTTATGAGTAAATAAATTATTTTCATAAATTTTACATCCTATCTTGATAACTTAAAATATTTTTGACCAATTTTTAATATTTTTAAATATATTTTAAAAATAATTTTTATATCTAATATTATATTTTTAATCATTCTACATGTTTATATAATTATTTTTAAAAATAATTCTTATAAAATAAATAAATAAAAATAAAAATAACTAAAAGATATTATTTAAAAATATCCTATTTTTTTGTTCTTAATAATAAAAAATAAAAAATAATTTTTTATTGTCAAATGTGTTTTCTTGATATTCTAGAGAACGAAAAACTACTATGGAAAATAGTTGCTAAACAAGCATTAGATGTTAGATAAAATTTAAAAAACACTTCTAAAAATCTAAAAAAAAAAATACTTATACTATTTTTTTTACAAAACACTATAAAAATCACTTATAATGTTTTCTAAAAAATTACTTGATAGATAATTTTATTAAAAACATTTCAAGTAAAAATACTATTAAACATATTATTAATGTCATTTAACCCTTGGAGTTAAAAAATGATTTATCAAATTCAACCTCAATCGGTTTAAACTCTCCCAAACCCATTCCCATTTGTAATATCTGGTTTTGAAAAATAAAAATAAAAATAAAAACATAATATAAAGAGTAGGAGGAATGTCAAATATAAAAAGAGGGTTAAAAATGTTCTGTAATGGTTGGAAGTGTTTTTCCTACAAATAATGATGCATTTGAAAATTTTTAAAAATTAAGAGAATCACTTTGAACTTACATTCGATACACACTTTATCTAAAACCATTTTTTTAAGACACTTCTTTTGATTTGTATCTAAATGCTAATCTACATTTAAAAAAAAAGTCAAAATAATTTTTTTTTAAATCTTTTAATTTATTGTACTTTATGAATACATTTTATTTTTTGTTTGATGCTTTAAATAATTTTTATTAAATAAAATTATAATTATATTGGTGGAGGGCTAATTAACTTTGATTTTAAATGAGAAAGATGGAGACAAGGTTGAGGTGGGTCTAAAAAAATGAAATAAGAAAATGAAAAAAGAAAAATGGAAAAAAAGAAGAAGATAGAGATAAGATTGAGGTGGGTCCGTAATTAAAATAAAAAAAGAAAAAGAAATGAAGAGTAGGAGACAAAGTAACAAAAGCTTTTGCTTTCTTCCAAAAAGTAAAAACAAAGGCTAATGGCATCATGTGATCAAACTCTATACAAGACCCTACTTGAATATTTTTATGATTTGTTTATTAAACCAGTCTTATACAAGGACTAAGTTAAAAATAATTTTTTAAAAAATATTATTTAAGAAATTATTTTCTAATCTACATAATTGCTACATCTTTTTGACTTGATTTTAGTTCAATTTCATTAAAATGAAATCATTTATTTGAGCCCAAAAATCCAAATCCAAATCCAACTCATTTATCTATATACTTTATTGGTATGGAATGAGAAAAGTTATAAAGTGAAAGAAAATTTGATCATATGATAGAGATTTTCCAAAGTTGGAGCCAATTCAATGCCTAGTGGGTTAAAAAAAAAAGAAAACAAAGAAAAGAAAAGAAAGATGTGGAAATTAAAGTCGAACAAACAAATTTTTGAGGTTTAAGGCAATGTCACTAGACCTTCCAAATAACTGTCTAAGAATGTGAGATGTCATTGATGAAAATTGATATTAAATCTCATCAAGTAACTATAAGAATTGCTTTACTTAAAGACAAGTAATAAATATATCTTGCTTTCTCATAAAGTTTATGGCTCTAAGTGAATAAAATTTTTAGAGTGGGATGAATGCATTTCACGTGATTCACGTCCTAGATATATTTTTAGAATTTTCTAGCAAGATATCAAAGGAAACTTTATGGTGAGTGTTTTCTTTCTAGTTAAGGTGGATACATGTCATTCCTAAATATAATTCAAAACCAATATATTTTTTAGGGATTTGAATTGAATAGAATCTTATTTAATTTAAATTCATGTGAATATATATAATCCATTTAATAAATAAATTATTTTTAAATTAACTCAGATAACCCACATTTGACTCGAATTAACTTATTTAATAATGGTATTGATTAACCTAATAATAACTTTAATTTATTGAACTCATGTTTAACTCATTTAAGATTTGTTTTTCAATAAGTATGCCATAATTGGGTCATCATATAATATTAGAACATTAAGCATATTATTTCATTCGACATTTAACTTGATTTGATTATTAAACAATATCTTATTATTAAATTGGTTAACCAGGTTATGATGTATCACCTTGTTAATAATTATATAGTGTTTGAGTTTATGTTTTTAATTTTGATTATTATTCATATCATGTTTGGGTTGAGTTGTTTCGTGGAGTATCTAACCTTTGATACAACACAAACACAATCCATCAACATATTAATAAAAAATTACAAGATATTAGGAGAGTAATTTTGGTAAAAGTTAATATTTAATGATTTAAGATGATTTTAAATTAAATTATATTTAAATGGTTAAGTCATATCAAATCATTAACTTAATTTATTAAAATCATTTTTGATTTTATATTATAGTATTAAGTTATTTTATCAATCATACTTAATATACTTAAGAACTTAAATTTAGTCTTATCAACATTCTCTAGGGTCTTCTCATCTCAATTTTTAATATTTATTTGATACGTATTTAAAAATAAACAAGTCAAAATGTATTATCTCAAAATTTCTAATTCAAACTCCTACAAGATTTTAAAATTCATTAATTAATTTGAAAGAATTTGTTTTGGAACATGCAAGTGATGGACATATCACATATCTTAAATTTCTAACTAAAAAACCTCATAACAAAATAATTTGATGAATGTTTTTAAGTTTAAAAAACTTAGAACCATTTCACAATGATTTTGGGAAGTTAGAAATGTTTTCAAATGCTTGAAAATGTTTTTATAACGAAAATTAAACATTTGATAAAAATTAAAGTTCACATTCTAAGTAATTGATAGTGCTTCTTATAATTATTTTTTTTTTCTTTTCATTATTGTGGACCTCGCATTTCGGCTCAATGCTTTTCCCACTAGATGGCGAGCTCGATTTTTATTCGAAAAAATGATTTATTATTGATTAAGAAAAATGACTTGGAGTCGCCACTTATTTTTGTTTTTTTAAAAGGGTAAACAAAATAAGAAAGAAAACCCTAAGTGCGACTCCTTATTTTGGAAAAGGTGGTCTGTGAAAAACCGGATCGGGTTCGGGAGTCAGGTTACTTATCGGGAAGGTACGGTAAAGACCGTAGCACCCCTCTAAGTCCCTAAAGTCGGGTCTCTACTAATAAAATGAAGCTGACATGGCAATGGATGAATAAATCAATGAATACTCAAAGCGAAACATGCACATACGGGAGTCAGAAAATGCACATAGACTAAACAGAGTAGGAATGAGTGTGTACCTGAGCAGCGAACCACTATGCGCTATCAAGAGAGAGGGTTAGTGCAAAGTAAAGAGCATAAACATAGCTCACATGTCACTAAAGCGAGTACAAAATCATCAAAGGCACGCATAGCACTCCACTCAAAATTCATTTTTATTTTAAAGAAATTTTATTTGATGTTGGGCCCCCACCTAAAGCCCGTTTATTTTGCATGAATTAATTTCATAAATTCCATTATTCGGAATTACGAAATTTAATTCATGTTTATTTAAAAACATTTAAAAAGACAAAGAAAATTTGAACGTGGCTTGCCGGAATGAAAATGACGGCCAAATTTTATTGAAAAGATGATTTTGGTACCTAAAACTCTAAAGATGAAAATTTTGATGACTTGAAATCATTTAAAAAAAAAACCGAAAATTGGAAAACCATTTGAAAACTGGGTTAGGAAATTATTTTCGAAATTGGGAAGAGAAAATAGAAGATGGCACGTGGCCCCTTAGTTGCATGCCAAAGGTGGCCATGCAAGTTAATATCATACCAGTGGGTCTGAAGAGTCACTGATAGGATAGAACATGGAGGTTGTCCTTGAAGTGAAGAGTGAGAACCATCTATTGTATCTGCACCAAATCCCAGCACAAGAACATCCACCAGCTATTTCTTCGAACTTCCATGATCGAGGTGAACAATGATAGGAGAATCAATCCTGTACTGACACAGCAGAGAAGAATGAAGCCCATTGCCACTACAGCTTCCCAAGGAAGGAGTTACTTTCTCTGCATTTTTAGATTGAACGCTGCCCGATTTCACGTTCTGACTCACAGCGCAACCCTTAGATTTACAATAGGAATCCAGTTCATTCATAACAGCAACATCTATTCTAACAAATACTTCCAGCACTGCACCAGTAAGAGCACTTCTGGAACCATGGTCTCCTCTATACACTTGGCTGAATCTAACTGTGAATCCCTGAAACACAATCGTCACTCTTTGGCAAAATGACAGCTGCATAAGTCCTTTATGCAAGCAGCTAGATATCCCCAGACCTCGCATGAAGCTTCATCAATGGTTGGTAATGCCTTCTCGGTTGCAGCATGTTCAATCACAACACAGCCCAAATCAAGGTTATCATTAGTAAGAAATGGCAGAGCTTGTTCCAGAAGTTCAGTTCCAATGTTTAAATCCTGAGGTGAATTCCATAAACTGATTTGTTATGGCGCCGCAAAGGGGGTCCTTGCGTGTGACGTGAGCCAAACTTCCAGCTAGACTTGCAACCATTGACTGTGCAGCGTTGTATATGCGGGACTCATCAGACTCCATAGCATAATCCTTTAAAGCAAATTCCTCTGCTCAGCACACAGCACATGTATTAACAACCTCCATTCGCTTCTCAGCTTGTCTATCTGAACTTGTGGATAGGGCCTTGCCCTTGTGATTATCTCATCACTGCCTAATCCGGTCTGAGGGTCTCCATTAGTTTCTGCTATTTTCAGTTGAACTGTAATAGCCACTGGTGATGACTCATTTTCCATCTCCGCAGAGTCCTAACTCGTCTTATTACAATTATTTTCTTCATCAGCAATTTCATCTCCTTCACCACAATTTCCACTAGGACATGCGCCAAAACCTACACTGGATGCGAGCTTTCTGACATGACTGGCCGAAAATGAGACTGGGGGTACAGAACAGAAGTCTTGGCTCCTCTAATTCATGCAGAAAATCTTCCTTTCAAACTTCTGGGTAGTGGAAATCCAAATCCAACTCGCCATGCATGTCTGTTATTGCATTTCCTACATCGCAGCCTCTCCCATAGTTATTCTAAAATGAGTGACCATACAATTCTCTAGAGAGATTCATTGGCCAGTGGGTGGCCAAGGACATCGAAGCTGCCACAATTCTACTTCACGGGTCTGGTCCTTTCCAGGACATCCCACTTAAAGGATCCAACATTACGCTTGTTTGCTTTGACATCCTCAGGCATCTTCTCAAGGATGTCGCGAACTGCATCCAAATGGCATACTTTAGTGATCTCTCTTCGAAGAAACATCGGGCAACTTGTATGATTCATCAAACTTCCCACACCTTGGGTTGGTTCCTGATATATTGACTGCAAGGGCCCACGTGACAACAAGAATTACTGCACCTATAGCCTGCAAGTCAAACGACAACTCTAAAGCAGGTTTTATTTCACTAGCTTCAGATGTAGCCCTTGTAACAACCATCTCGAAGCTTATAAGAGATGAAAAGTTGTGCTGGATTCTCAAGCTCTTTCTCAAATAACACTTCTGCTGCTCATTTCGTAAGTTTAAAAGTTCCATGTAATCTTCAACCCCTAGGCAAAGAAACCCACAAAAACTTATCAGGCTTCATTGGCATTTTATCAATAATATCTTTTGCTTCTTGGAGTCAACCAGATAAGCCCAATGGATCAATGAGACAAGCATAGTGATCAGTGGTACGTGCAAGCCCATGTTTTTCCTTTATTGAGTGGGAATACTCGAGTTCTTCATCGGCTAAACCAACATGAGTACAAACAGAAAAAAAACTCCAACAAAGGTACCGTGATCGGGCTGAGTTCCTGGTTTGAATAGCAGCTCAAAGAACTGAAAAAGCCTCATCAGGTTGACCATTCTTCTCGATATTCTCAGGAACGGAAGACCCATCTGGATTTCTATAGTCAACTGCGCATGGATTATCTCTGTTTGAAGTCACACTTTCGACAGAAACAGGGGAAAACGACGGCGCGAACCAACTCCAAAGGCGCGGTGTTAGGTATGGAGAAGAAATGAAGGTCGGGTCTCGGTGATGGATATGTGGGTGAGAGGGTGCAGGGGTATGGATAGTAGGACGGAATGAATTTGGTGACAATGGGTATAAAAAATTAATGAGAGACAAAGTGGCGAACGTAGAATGAGTTTAATAGCATTAAGATGAAAAGGGTATATGGGGGAGTTTAGAGAGAGAAAAGTAGGAAATGGGTAGGCATGAGAGATGATAAGCATGAGGGATGCCAGATGAGCTGTGAGGAATGAGAGCAAAAACTAATGAGAGAAAGCGGGTATAGGAAAGGTGGACAAAATTTGCATCGGTCCTCATGCGTGTGGATAGGTGATTGAGCTTCCATTATCTTGCTAGCTGTGGGATCAAACCATGTACGAAACCAACCTGAACGCAATTTCTTACTTGGTATTCTCGCTGGGAGGATATTCAGAAATGGCACGTAACCCATCAGATGACTGTTTACCCCAGAATAATTTACAAGATCTAAAGGGGTCCTCACAAGAAAATTGCCTCAACAAATATCCTCTCATCATTTGAACCATTTGGCCGCTATCTCATAGATTTTCCCAACATCCGTTAAGCTTCATTGAACTTGGCTTGAAGCTAGGGCTGAAACCAAAAACACTTATAATTGGAGGAGCTAGTGGAGACCTCAGGACCTTGTGAACATTCATGGAGCAGATTGGCCTGCTTTTCCTTCACCCGATGGGGTAGTGGAGGTTGTCTTCTGGGGTCACTCTATCAGCACGTGGAACCTTCTTAGTCAAGGATGCTACTGCTACTGCCAATTAAGCTTCGCTTCTTGGCTGCGGCTCTGGACCTTTGGCTGAACTTCAAAATGTCACTGACAAACTGCCGAATCACTTAGATGTTCTTGTGATCAGTTCTCCTCTTAGATGACAACCAAACTTTGAGAATATGTATCCCTTGTAAGGATTCACAACCAGCCTTGATTTCTCTCTCTCACAGCCAATGTATTGAACGAGATCCAAGAACAGAGGTGGCCTCAACCATGAAAAGAAATGCATAAAACAGAGTATAGAAGAAAACCAGTAAAAAGGTCCTCAAAGAAGGCTTCACATCATGAGTTATCCGTGAACCTTCTCTGATTTAGGTGAGAAAAATAGCATCAAATGCAACTATGACCATTTTCACAATAGGAGCAAAACATACTAAGATTAACAGTGATAAACATGTAGGCAAGATTATGTTTCAACAAGCAATCCGGTGGCCTCCAATATCCACCCCAAACAAACCAACAAATATCCAGATATCAACAGGAAATGCAGAGGAGTAATAAGAATCCAAACCAAACAAGAAATCAGCTGCATTCATACCTGAGAGAACCCCTTTCCGGTAAAGCTCCGTTCAGCTACAAACACCTCAAGTTTCCCTTTAAAATCAACAAAACTAATGAGACAGCAGCACCTCTTCTACTCTCCAAACACACAGCTCTGCCCCTTTGCTCGCTCCCCTCAAACTTGCCTCCCAAGTCTCTCTCAAAAACTCACTCTAGCTCCCGTGAATCCCCCCTTCTCCATTCTTTTCCTCTTAGCTCTTCTTTACTAGCTCAAAGGATCTCCCCTTCTTTGGACACGTGTCGACCTCTGGTTGGCCTTCAAAAGCACTACTCTGATTCCTCAACAACCAACCATGCATGGACACGTGGCTCTTTGAGATCGCGACACTTGGCAAAATTGGGCTGCACAAAAAAAACGAGCCCCAAATGGGGGTCTACAATTATATATATATATGTATATATATTAGCATCGAAAAGGTTTCACCAATTAAATGGTGTCACATATACATTTTTATATAACATGAATTGAAAAGGTTTCATCAATTAGGTAGTGTCACACATATATTTAATGGTTCAGATCTAGACTTCGATAGGTACCACTACAAAACCTTAGTATTATATATACATATACATCATACTAACTACTTTTTTTATCAAAACACTTACAATAGAAATTCTACAAATTAGAAGTGTTTTTATCAAAATAATTTCCAAACCAACCATAATATTTGCATTAGCTTTAACATATAATATCTTTTACTTTAGTTGTTGATATAGCTACATATAAGACCAACCATTCATATGATAATTATTATGGATCTTATTTTAATTTGATAAAAATATCTACCCAAGCATTACGCAAATAGGGATGACAATGGGGTGAAATATGGACAAGTCATTCCTATTCCAACCTCACCCCATTTATTCAAAATAATTCTCATTCTCGTTTCATTGAAGAAATTAAATGGAATGGGGTAGGTATGAGAATTTCCTGTACCCACCCCGCTTACCTCTTTTAATTTCTTTTTTTAAATTTTTAATTTTTTTTAAAATTATTTTAAAATTTGTTTAAATACATTAAAATAAATATATTTTATAAATAATTTAAATTTTAAATTTTTTTATAACTCATTTATTATTATTATTATTATTATTATTATTATCATTATTAAAAATAGGAAAATAACAATTTATATCTAATTGAGGCAGGACAAGGTAATACCTAAACCTACCCCAAACCCATCTCGAGTTTTAAAAAAATTCTCAAAAATGCTTTTAACTCGTTTATTTAAATTTCAAATCCATCCCATTAGGGATGGGGTGAAAACCCGTCTCATTGTCATCCCTATATGTATGTCATAAATATATAATAAGAAAAATAATAATAAAATTAGTATCTATTTAGATAAACTTCTTGTTTTTTGTTTTTAAAATCAGAAAATAATAATAACTTTTATATAAGATATAAGTACTTATTGTATTTTGGATAATTATGTTAACGGGTCATGTCATCCTTGTCTCAACTCATGTTGATTATTTAAGTTATAAGTTATAGTCACCATGTCTTATTTAAATTTTTATACTATTTTTTATTATTTTTAAATATAAATCTTATTAAAATAAATATAATTTAAGCGTAAATAAATTAATTTTTATGAATTTTATACTAGCATTGATAAAAATTATATTTTCAATTTTATTTTTAACATGTTCAAAAGGGGGAAAACGAAAAAAGAAACTAAATTATTTTTATTGAATTTTATAAATAAAAATGATTTAATTTTAATTTTTATTTAATTTTATAAAAAAAATTTCAAATATATCCCTAATTTGTTTAAATTTGTCCTAAATCCTTCTATAGTTGTCATCTCTAATTTTGACCATATAAAAATTAAACCAAAATATAAGAAGGTTGAGGAATATCAAATATAAAGAGAGGTTGAAAAAATTTATAATGCTTAGAGGTATTTTTCTTACAAATAGAACTTGTTTGGTCATGTGATTTAAAAACATTTTGTTTTTGTTTTTAAAAATAAAAAACTGTTTTTAAAAATTTCTAACAATGTTTGACCATTGTTATCTGGAAGCAATTTTTAAAAATAAGGTGAAATAAAGAACAATTTTTAGAGATCAAATATAAATTGTTTTCATTGATTTTTAAAAACAAAAGGAAAATATGAGCCCATTTGACCATATTTTCTTAAACTTGTTTTTAAAAACTTTTTTTTTAAAAAACACTTTTTAGATTAAAAACATTTTTTAGAATCATTACCAAAATGATTTTAAGTATTATCTCACTTCACCTCATTTATATATAAAATTAAGTAAAAATAATTTAATTTCCTTTTCCATTTCCCCTTTTTAATCATATTTAAAATAAAGTTACAAATTTACTTTTTATCAAGATAGAATATAAAATTTATGAAAAATAATTTATTTACTCATAAATTACATTTATTTTAATAATTTTTTTTTAAAAAAAACATAAAAAAAAAAGGAAAATTTGTGCCCATTTGATCATATTTTCTAAAACTTTTTTTTTTTTAAGTTAAAAAATAAAAAACAATTTCTAAAAACAAGTTTCAAAAAACATGACCAAATGAACTGTATATATTTGAAAATAATCTAGAGTATCACTTTGAAATAGCACTTAATAGACACTTGAATATCAATTTTTTTTTCTTTTCTATTATGTATCTTATCATCAAAAACGTTTTTAAACCACTTTTTTGGGTCGTATCTAGGCACCAATTAATTCTTCACAAAAGCGCTTTTTTTCTACTTAAAAGAGTTATTGATGTAAATGATATAGGCTAAAAAAAGCATATAAAGCATTTATAAGAATAAATCCCAATGGGTTTTATAAGTTGTGTCATTTATGAAGATTTTCTTGACTTTTTATATTATAATCTTTCATAATTATGTAATTCATAATCATAAATACCAAGATGTATACACATGCAGGTAACACGTCCTCTTGACAATGATGTGAGAGGTGTAGTAGACAAGGAACATACATACCTGTATTCCAAGGAAGTACCAGTGCATTTGATGACATTGTTCTAGCCTAAATTCCAAATTTTAGCAATCCGAAATCTGTAACTTCTGCAAAAGTTGCCTAGTTGTTGAGGGAACAACACATCTTCTCTTACCATTTTCATCTTATGCACTACATATCCCATGTCAACTGCCACTTCCACTACACTTGAATGAAGTAGGAACACAAATGAACATTTCAAGGAATCAGATTGTCTGAAAATTAAACTGGGAGAGGTAGAACTACCGATGCTTACATGGAACTGAGGAAAAGACAAACAAGAGCAACAAAAATGGAAGAGAAAATGCAAATCCATAAGCCTGTAGCTGCTGTCCAAAGCAGCTTCCTTGTCAATTGTCAACAAAAAGTCCACTACGAAATTCACTGGTAGAGCCACATATAGAAAATTGCAATATAGATAGTATATTGAATGTAGGGTTCTAAACAGTCTCTGACTAAACACCATTGGAGTATAGATAGTAGCTCTTAGAGGGAAGTGAGGTCTTGGTGACCCTGGAAGGTTAAGACTTCCAGATACTGGAATCTTTGTGTGGAGATATACATGAGAGATGTAGGAAGGAAGAGGCAAGCCTGTGTCATCTGAGCAGAGGCATCCGGAATCTTTGTGTGCCATTATTCAATCCAAAGAGATGTTGGGAGAGATTTGTTCAGGATTTATGTGATGTGCAGGCTTTTCACAATCATAAATATGAAGGTATTTAAGTATGGCATTTTGGACTAAGGTGATCTACCAGTAACATGGAAAATAAGGTTATCACAAAGGACTACACAGTTAGCATGTTTGGAATAGTTGTGGTGGGTTGATGTTAGAGATGTTGCCAATGCACACATTCAAGCATATGAGATCCCAAAAGCTAGTGGAAGATACTGCTTAGTAGAGAGGGATTTACACTATTCTGAGACACTGAAGATTTTGCGCAAGCTCTACCCTGGATTACCTCTACCTGAAAAGTAAGTTTCTATTAGTTATTGCTAGTGCTCGTTAGTGCCATCATTAGAAGCAAGTGAGATCAACACGATATTACTTCTTATTGTTCCATTGGATACATTGAAGAGTGCCTGCCATCTTGTTTCCCCTTAAATATTTATGCCTTGGTATCATGCAAACCAAATTTGGCACTGATCGGTAGGAAAATTGTAAAGATGTGTGGAGGCTTGTCTTTGGCAGCAAAAGCACTCGGAGGTCTTCTGGGCCATGAACAAAGAGAAGATAAGTGGAATATTATACTGACTAGAAAATCTGGAATTTACCAGGTGATAAATATGGTATTATTCCAGCATTAAGATTAAGTTATAATTATCTCTCTTCTCTCAAGAGATGGTTTTAGTTATTGTGCGATATTTTGGAAAGACTATGAATTTGATAAGAGAGAACTAATTCGCTTATGGATGGCAGAGAGTCTAATTCAACAATCAGAATGTTATGAGCAACAAATTGAAATTGAAGATTTAGGCCATGACTACTTTCAGGAATTGTTATCTCGATCATTTTTTCAACCATCAAGTAGCAATAAATCCTAATTTGTAATGCATAATCTCATTAATGATTTAGCAAATTTTGTTGCTAGAGAAATAAGTTTTTCTTTGGAAGAGAATTTGGAAGATAATCAAAACAAACAATTTCTAAAAAGGTTCGTCATTCATCATTCATTCGTAGTGAACATGATGTCTTCAAAAAATTTGAAGTCTTTCACAGGATGGAGTATTTGCGCACATTTATCGCATTACCAATTGATATATCATGGGGTAGTTATTGGTTAAGCAACAAGGTACTTGAGGAATTAATGCCCAAGCTAAGACATCTAAGGGTGTTTTCGTTGAGCGGTTACAAGATAACAAGTTCAATTGGTGATTTGAATTTATCCCGAGCCAGGGTTAAATGGTTACCTAATTCAATAGGTAACCTTTATAACTTAGAGACATTAGTATATTATCAAATTGTGAGAGGCTTATTAGATTGCCTTTGAGCACTGAGAACCTAAATAATCTTCGACACCTTGATATTACTAATACATATCTAGAAGAAATACCTCTACAAATTTGCAAATTAAAAAGCTTAGAAGTATTGTCTAATTTTATTGTGAGTAAAGACAATGGTCTAAATGTAAAGGAGTTAAGGAATATGCCCCATCTTCAAGGGGGACTTTGCATTTCAAACTTGGAAAATGTAGCAAATGCTCAAGATGCAAGGGATGCTAGTCGAAACAAGAAGCACAAGCTTGAAGAATTGACGATAAAGTGGAGTGATGGGTTGGATGATTCATACAATGCAAGGAATCAAATAAATGTACTCGACTCTTTACAACCACACTTCAATTTGAACAAACTAAAAATTGAGTATTATGGTGGTCTAGAATTCCCCCTTGGATAAGAGATGTTTCATTCTCTAAGATGGTGGATATAAATCTAGTGAATTGCAAAAATTGCACATCTTTGCCATGTTTGGGGTGGTTACCCATGCTCAAACACTTCGGGATTGAAGGATTGGATGAAGTAAAAATGGTGGGTAGAGAGTTTTAATCAAGAAATTACTCACTTACCTACCTTCCCTGGTACATCTCTCCATTTGGGAATGCCCACAGTTGGTGTTTCCTCTTGAAAGGCTTCCATCTCTTTCTGAATTAGGAATACAAGATTGCAATGAGGCGGTACTAAGAAGTAGATTGGAATTGCCTTCACTCACCAAGTTAAGAATTCATTCTATGCTAGGACTCACCAGATTACATGAAGGGTATATGCTAGAAATTTATAAGTGTGATGAATTGACGTGTTTGTGGGAAAATGGATTTGATGGTATTTAGCCATTGCAAACTAGCAGTTGTCTCGAGTTTGTATCTTTGGGAGAGAAAGAAAAGCATGAGCTGCCTAGCAATACCTCACTGCTCTTACGTCACTTACTATCTGTCATTGTAAGAATATCAAGACGCCTCTATCCCAATGGGGCCTTGCCACACTTACCTCTCTTAAACACCTCACCATTGTTGGCATATTTCCACAAGTTGCCTCATTTTTAGATGGTCAAATACTACCACTTCTTCCTACAACCCTCATTTATCTTTCCATTAAAGATTTCCAGAATCTGAAATCCTTGTGCTCCCTAGCTCTCCTAACCCGCACTTCACTTGAAAAGCTATGGATCCAATATGCCCTAAGCTTCAATCGTTTTACCCAAGGGAAGGGCTCCCTAACACCCCTTCACAACTATATATCAAAGACTGCCCACTCCTAAAACAAAGGTGCTCAAAGAGGAGAGGACAAGATTGGCCCAACATCGCCCACATCCCCTATGTGAAAATAGATGATGAAAGTCATCTTTGATCAATAGCAAGTTAAGAGATTGCAGAACATAGAAGCAAACACCATTCACCCCTCTCCCATCTTCACATTAAACAAGGTATGCCTATTTTTTTCTCTTTCAATTTCTCATATACATTATACTAGTTTCCCCTATTAATTACCTGTAAGTTTCTCACTCAACTTTTTGTTGAAAATTTGCCATGAAGTGGCTTTTGAAATGGCTTAGGATTGATATTTTCTCTCCAATCTGCCACAATTCTATGTAAGCACCAATGTTTCTGCCTCTCCAAATTCTATTTATCAAAATTTTTATCCATAAACTCCATGGGTTCATTCTTATGTAGTTCTCGGTTTTCCTTTTCCTTTGTTCTTTTTAGTTCTCTATGAGCATTGAAGTTGATGATGTGATATGTGATACTTACAACTATAAAAGGAAAAGATAAGATTTATTCAATTTAAGAATAGGTGGAATATTTGGCAATGGCTACTGATTAGCAGTGTCTTCTTCAGTTCCTTGTGAGTATCATCAATTGTACTATTCAATTGCATTTTTGAATATAATTTTCTGATTTCTAGAAGAGAGTGCATAGTGACATAAACAAAACTAGAAACAAATGTAATTTATCAAAATTAAATAGTTTTGCTAACTAAATGACATTATCAATTCCCTTGTCCAGCCATGACATTTAAGTTGAACATATTAGATGTCATGTTAGATACTATCCAATGCTTTGTCATCTGGATATCAAATTTTTACATTTATGATGTAGGTTCTCAAAGAGGATGAAACTTGGATAATATATCAAAGACTTCAAAGTATGGAGTGAATGCAGCCAATTCCAGTTGTCCCCCGTTGTTCATTTCTTTTTTACTATATTTGAGTGTGAATTGGAGACAAAGAATAACCCAACAAGATTATAGTGAGTGACTCTCGTTTATGTATTTTTTTTATTTATATTTATATTTCTATTTTAATGACTATTTTTCTCGAGTTTTCTTCTTGTCCACTGGATGCTCATTCCCAACATGCAATTTTTCCTCTTTCTCTCCTTAATGCTACTTTCTATTTCTCACACATATATTATTGCAATTTGTTACCATTTTACTTGGCTATCTGTGAACACTAATAATAAGTCCTATAGTTTTATGTACTAAATTGTTTAAATTAATGATGCAGGTGTCAAAAGGATGGGTCCAAAGATCATAAAGGTAAATGTGGTTTTTTTATTATGTTGGTAGACTAGAATTTTCCTCCTATATCAAAGCCTCAAAAAATATAGAGTGAATGTTTCAAGGATCACTGGCACTTTATGACTATATTTTAGTGCAACAAAAAGATGATAAAGTACAATTTAGCAAGAATGTGGTGCGTGACTTTCATTTATATAGTTGATCTATATATTTTTGTATTCTAAGGACTATCTTCCTAAAATTTTCTTCTTTTATGACTTGTGATAGATTCTTCAGTGCTTTAGAGAGGTTCACTAAATCAAGATTTCATTTGCATCTTTAATCAACAAAAGCCTCTTTTCTTGCCATCCTGGGGAAACTGCTCATAAAATAAGGCTGCATGGTCTTATGTATCATTTGAAAGTTGAGAACCATCTAGTGCCTGAAACTCTTGTCTTTCACAAGAACTAGTTTCATTATAGCCCAATTAATCTTGTCTTTGTGATTGCTTGGAGATATCATTTGATTTCTGAAAAATGTGAGCTACTATCATATTTACATACGCCTAGTTTTACGTATGTGAGCTAAAACAAAATGGCTTTGCTCATAGTTCCTCAAGTTTTTAATTTGATAAAACCGTGTCTCTTCTTTTGAAGTGTTAGCCCAAGGGTTCTCCTAATCGGGTTTTGATGATAACAAACCATGGTTAAGTAACTAATTGGTTTAATGTTTAAGAATCTCAGGTATAAACTCGAAAATTCATCAAAGGACCAAATGGATATAACATCGAGACGCTTGGAAGACTTGAGATCATATGAAACTAATGTAAGATAAATACATGAGTGCACTTAGGATTTTCATACGTTTTCATGCATCTTAGAAAACTTGGTTTATTCTTTAAAACGTCAACTTCATTAAAACCCGAGTTTTTAACTAATTTACCTTAGGCAAAATGTTTCAAAATTGGCTTAATAATTTACCTAAAGATCTTACCTAAGTGTTAAAAGAAATGAATTAAAAAATAGGTTTTTCGGGGCCAAAAAGGCTCAACCGGTCGAGGCTATGGCCAACCGGTTGAGGAACCGGTCAATCGGTTGAGGTTGTCCGGTCGAGTACTGATCGAGGAAGATTAAAAATCTTCTCTCTCTCCTAGTAGCCTTCTCTTCCCGGTAGAGGTGATTCCTTTACCAGTCGAGGACCGGTCGAGGTCCGATTGAGGCAACGGTAACCTGTCATGCATTAAATGCTCCAACGGCTAGTGAACCGGTCGACCCCTAACTTGACCGGACGAGGTTGCCTTTTGCTGATTTTGACTCCCGAGCTTAGAAACCTATAAATTGAGAGCTCCACTTCATTTATTGACATGAGAACAATTGCATTCAAAGCCTACCTACCTGTTTTTTGATCAAAAAGCTCTCATCTCTTTCATTGTGCATTAAAATCACCACTTGCATATCCTTTAGTGCACTTTTGTTTGTCATCCTAGCCTTGTCTTGTATTTGAGACATCTTTAAGCTAGGTTGAATGATTATATCTTGTAACAATTCGAGTGTTAGAGCCTTCAAGAGGTTTGAATCTTGAAGAGGTTGTGTAAGAATCCATTGGAGCCGGAATCCAAGTGTAAGAAGATTGGAAGTTTGGTTGAAGCTTCAAGTTAGTGGAACTCTCACTCGGTTAGGAGGTTGAGGAGAGTGGACGTAGTCAAGGAAGTGTCGAACCACTATAAACCCGAGTTTGAATTCTTTCAACTCTATCTCTTTACTTTGCTTATATTTTGTTTAATTTTGTTGTTATAGAAAATATTTTAAAAACCCAATTCACCCCCCCCCCCCCCCCCCCCCCCTTTTGGGTGTTTTTCTTAACTAAACATAGCCTTTGTTTTCTCATGAAGTATATAGGTCTTAAAGGTGCATGGCCCAGGTGCCAGAGTATAAGTATTTTTCTTCTTATTGAAGGGAATTCGGGTTTTATATTTGGAGGCTCAAAGTCTAGTGAATGTGGCAAATGCAAATTGGCACTTGTTGTTTTTGTTTTCATTGTTGATGTTGAGAGTGTAGAAAGAGGATAAACAACGACATAGCAAGATCATGGTGTGTTGCTAATTTTATTTTACATTTTTACTGGTTTTTTAGATTCCTATTTTTATTGACTTTTTTTTTTCTTCTAAATTTTCTATGTTTATGACTTGAGTTGTTCCTCAAGCACTTGATACAGAGAGGATTTTGGCACCGAAATTATCCTTAGACATTGCTTATTTCGCTTGTCTTCAATAGACATGAACCTTTTTTGGTGCTATCTTGGAAAAGTTGCTAGTAAGACTGAAAAGTCACACATCTCTTAGAGAGTTGAGAATCACACATTTCTTTGGGTTCTTTTTGAGGATTGGTTTGTCATCCATGATATGAAGTCTTGTGCTCAATTGTTGTGATGGTTTGAAATTACTCTCTGATGGAACAATGACCTATATAAACAACTGCTTCTATTTGTTTTACATTGATGAATTGCTTATCTTTGTGCATTATTTTGCAAAAAGGATTTTTATGAGCACTACCTTTTTTTAATATATTTTATTTTATGTTGATGCATTTCATATTACTTCTTTAAGGTGGATGCGCAATGCTAATCTAGATTTCCCCATTTTGGATGTCTTTTTAACCATGGTTAGGATTCATTAAAAATGACTTTAATCATACCTATAAGTTATAACTTACACAAATTAACCTTATTATGTAACTTGAAATGCTTTATTTTTAAACCAATATATTTCTACTGGCAATTTACGTGTTTTCACTACATTTTTCCCAACAATGAGGAAGACAGACAATTTTCTTGGTAGCATACTATGATTCACAGAGTGTAAACTCTTGCAGATTGAAAAAGAGACAATTTACATATCATTCAACAGTGATCGGTAAGCATTCTAATATGTTTACAACTTCTTCATTTGTATGGTTTGCCTTTTTTATGGCATTTACTCTCTTGTTACTCACATAAAAAAAATACCTAATTTACCTTTCAAATATAAAATGCAGTTATGCAAGAAGGCCACAAATTGAATATGATAAGATGGGAAATGTGTTTCAGGACAATTTTATGTTCTTGCATTATAAGGTTTAGTAATTGTATTTAGTTCTACAATAAACAACCATCTATTGACTTTGGATTTGGAATTTAACGCTAATGAGCATTTACTTATTTTTAATATGTTTTTCAGGAATCTGGTTAATGAGATTTTGCTGACAAAAAACTAGAGGTTTGTTAACTCTCCTACTATTAGAGACTAGTTCTTTTGCATAAATTTCAAGCAGATTTATAACCCTCTTTTTTGACAGTCTTTTATATTGGAATTAAACATATTGGTGTCTTTAAATTATTTAAACATTGGAAACCAATTGAGAAGTCATGCAATGGCAATATGAATCTTGATATATATACAAATACGATCCATTATGTTATTTTTCTTGCTAAAGAATCAAAATAGATGCTTTTGATTTTGACTGTTTTAGACTTCATGTCTTCTGTTTCACTTATGATACTGTTGTCAGTTTGTGAATTGGGAATGTCATCAAGAACTTTAGAGCTCAACCATCTGGCCTTTTTCAGTTCCTTAAAGATTGGTAATAATGCAAGGATCAATTCTTTTCTCAAAATGGTTCATGCTCGCATTAGCATATGTGAAATTATCAATGACTGTTCATTGTAAAGAAATCTTGTTACTGTGGTAGGAGAATAGACTGCAACACAGTCTCAAAATTTTGGGACTTCGACATCAACACCTTTTTGGGACTCAGATTTCTAAATGGAATGATGCAAGGCATCGACACATTCTTAGAACTCTTAAGCTTTCCAAATGTGATGTCGGTGTCTTAATGAGAGGCTAACTTTCTTCAATGTTGCTAAAAATTGCTGTCCTTATATACTAGATGGGAGTCCACCCATGGACAAGAAATGTATGTTGCTCTAACTTCACCTTTCACTGTCTCACACCCTATTGCCTAAAGTTGCATTACCTGCCATAATTAAACACTTTTTTTTTTTTTTTTTTCTTATCATTGCAACAAACTCTTGAGTTACCCTCCTCAAGCATCTGGCCTCGCCTCAGACTTTTGGAATTATCTAGCTGATCATCAGGCAACCTTCCAACGACCCTAGGGACTTGGTACAGAGTAGACTCAATGCAAGTGATTCAGAGTTACCCTTACCTAATCCATCTCGAAGTGTCTGGGAAAATGAGGTCCACCAGATTTTATGGCCATTATCTCATGGTAGTGGATGTTTTGAACCAAAGTCATCACTAGAGGTTATGGCCATTATCCCATTGCAGCAGATGTTTTGCACCAGAGTTTAAAACCAAGACATTGACAAAGGCCATAGTGATGTCATTGATTTTATTCTAAACCCATAAAAGACAATATGAGATTCACTTTGATTTCAAGTTATGCAAGATCTATATGAGCTCAATTGTTTTGAAACTTGATTGATGAATACTATGCTTCGTTGGTCAGGTCTTCTTTAGACATGAACCTTTTTTTTGTGCTTAACTTGGAGAAGCTGCCAGTAAGACTAAATAGTCACATATCTCTTGGAGAGTTGAGAATCTCACAACTCTTTTGTTTTTTTTTAGGACTGGTTTGTCATCAAGTCTTTTGCTTAGTTATGATGGTTTGAAATTGCTATCTGATGGCTATAACCTATATAAACAATAGCTTGTATTCGCTTATCTCAAGCATTATTTTGCAAACAGGATTTTTATGAGCACTTCTATTTGGATGTCTTTCTAATAGCTATTAGTATTCAATAAAAATGACCTTTACTAAACCTGCATATATTTTTCAGTTGATATTTTTTTTTTTACAACAAGGAAATGAGGCATTTTTCTTGGCAGTATATCCTGATTCACAGAGTATAAACCCTTGCAAATTGAAAGAAAGACAATTTACATATCATTAATGGGTGATTTGTAGGCACTCTTATAGGTCTACATCTTCCTTATTTGGATTTGGAAACCTTTGATAAGCATTTACTTGTTTTTAATCTGTTTTTTAGGAAGCTTGTTAATGACATTTTGCCAACCAAAAACAGAGGTTTGTTAGCCTTCCTACCCTCAGGTTGGTTCTCTTTCATATGCTTGAAGAATATTGGAAACCAATTAATTAGTCACTACAGTTTCATAGTCTTACAAGAAATCTTGTTATGGTGGTAGGAGAATAGACTGCAACATAGTCTCATCTCTCTTCATGATTTAGACATTGTAAAGATCAAAAACCTGTTCTTAGTAATATAAGAAGAATAGCAGCCAAAGAACAGGAACAAAATGTATTGGAACCTTGTGGACTTGAATAGCTGGTATTTAGGTGGCAAAAAAACACAAAAATGCACTTAACAAACTACTAATCAACAGGTCAAGATTCTATTTCCAAGAGTAGGTTTGTCATCCATGTCAAGAAGGCTCGCACTTCATTTTTGTGGGACTTTGGCATTGACAAATTTCTAGAATTCTTTCAGGTTTCTAAATGGAATGGTTCAAGTCATCAACACATTCCTAGAATTCTTTAGTAAATGTCATCATCCTGGCTAGCTTTCTTCAGTGTTGAAAGAGAGGGTGATACCATGTTGCTAAAAATTGAAGTCCATATGTACTAGATGGACAAGAACTACAACACTTGTATTAGAAACAACTTTGTTGCCTGGATTTGCATTACATGCCATAATTAAGCACCTTTTATTTTTGTAGAAGAGTGTTTCAGAGTCACCCATACATAATCCATCTCTATGTCTCTCAAACAACTAGGTCCATTGGTAGTAGAAGAAGAGCAACTTGAATAGCTGGTCATTTCCTTTTATAATTTAGGGATAAAGGTCAAAAACTACAACACTTGAATAGTTGGTATTCAGGTGGACAAGAACTGCAACACTTCTCTCAGAAACATGTATGTTCTTTCTTCAACTCTTACTCTATTGCCTGGAGTTGCCTGAGTTGCATTACCTGCCATGATTAATCGCCTCCTATTTATTCTTGTGGAGAAATAGGTTTTGGTGTATGCAGAGACTATACAGTTGCTGCACTTCTTGATTTTCAAGACCACCCAACCTTGCCTCAAGCATCTGGAATTGTCAAGCTGATTTATGGCTAACCTTCCAAGGACCTTAGGGGCTTCATACAAGGTATATCTAGTGCAAGAGATTCAGAATTATCTCTACCTAATCCATCTTCATTTCTTTAGAATAACTAGATGTTATGGCCTAAATCTCACATAAGGCGTCAAGTTCATGTTGGGGCTCATTCACAAGATTAAGATGAATATAGCAGGGGATGTTCATACGGTTATAGTCACAGTTGTGTGTCCTTTCCTGAAAGAAATGTCATTTTGAAACTTTTAATGTTAACAAAAGAACTTTCATGTTTCTACATTTAGGTACCCAGAAATTGAGTCCATGTTAGCATCTAATGATGGAAAGTAATAATCTGAACAAG
The DNA here is from genome assembly GCF_004353265.1 of Vitis riparia. NCBI lineage: Eukaryota > Viridiplantae > Streptophyta > Magnoliopsida > Vitales > Vitaceae > Vitis > Vitis riparia. The sequence continues at coordinate 80,129 of NW_023269773.1, read as the reverse complement.
GGAACAAGTGCTCTCCTTGTTTTTTTTTTTTTTTTTCAGTAGAACACGAGTTCATTTCCAATCAATTGAGGAGGAAACTAATTCTAAACATGGAAGCCAGGTACTTGATTTCCGTTTGACTAGTGGAACAATTGAAATGTATTTACAAATTTAGCATTAGATAAGTTTAACAAATCACTAATTAACCCCCAAACCTCTCCTCCCCACCCACCACAAAGGAAAGAAACAACACTTTGGGATCCTAATAGCTTTATGTTACAAGATTCTGATCAGCATATGCTGCAGAGTATTATGTTGGTCTAGTTCCTCTACTCTACATTGTAACAAAGTATAAGTAGGTTTTCTCTTTTCTTCATCTTCAAATGAAACAACCCTTCTCAATAAAAGAAGACCAGAAATTGAGAGCAAAGACCATTTCCTTTCATTGTACCATGTTTCCTCTGCTCCTTTCTCTCTTGGTCAAGCCAAACAGTCTGTGGTTTGTCCATTTCTTCTTCACCCCACATCAAAAAGCACTGTGTTGGGTTATCCCATCTCTTTATCCCCTTGTCAAGACACAGACTTTAATGCATTGCTGTCTTGGATTCCTCCTAGTTAAAAGGAAGCTTGAAATATCTCCATTATTTCTCTGTTTCTTTGAGCCAAAGGATAGAATATTGTTTTTCTCTATTTCTCTGAGATGCAAGAGGTTTGTATAGAACTTAGGTGAGGTAACTATTGGTCAGGGAGGTAGGTAGATCTGAATTCCCTCTAGTCATGCAGAGTAGTCTTAGAGAACTTTGGAGACTTGGGCATTATTGTTTATTTAGATATTCAAAATGCATTATTACACATCTTCTTGACTTCCCGCAAATGAACCTGCTTTTCACAATCATAAATATGGAGGTATTTAATTATGGCAGGTAATATACCTCCCAAAAATTGATGTGGAAGGTGGAGACTAACAACAACATAGATGTATATAAGGGATTTACACTTATTCTTGTGCATCAAACAACCCTCATTTAAGTATAAACCATAAATTTTGGCAACTCATGATCCGCAATTTAGAGCATGGGAGGAAGTAGACCTGTTGGAAAGACGGGAGAAGTTAGTTAAAAACGAGCAAGAATTCTATAGATGAGTTGATGTTATGAAATATTAAGAATCCATGAGAAAATTTAAAGCCCATTAATTTTGAATGAATCACCTACTTAGCATGGATCAAAAACCTATTTTGCAGAAAGAAACCAAGTCTTGAGGACCAATTCAGTTACCAGATCTCTGGGAAGCACTGAGGCTTTTTTAGTAGCTTCCCAATTAGTGCATAAGGTGGCAATGCTAATTGCTTTTGTGGAAGCTCTTCTTCTTTCGGTACCGAGGAAAAGGCTGTAATCTTAAATCTCCATTCTCCATGTATAGATGTTTTCTTTGATGCATGTTGTCAGAGAAGATGAGTAAGCTTCAGAATATTAGTTTATAAATCAATTGGAGCAATGGAATTGAAACAGGACACAAACTTCAAAACATTAAAAATGGGTAATGCAAATAAGGACATTTATATATGTACACATATTGATCAAAAAATAAACTCCATCCTATAGCAACCTAAAAACTCAAAAGAAAGAAGTATAATTTCAGCTATGCAAGATTTTGATCTATTAAAACCCAAAGCAATTTATGTTCATACAAATGAGAAGACAGAATGGCAGCTGACTTTTAGGATTGAAAGAAAAATGAATTGATGCTCATTCCCAATGCTAATGCCATTAATTTGTTGCTGCTTTTTGTGGCCATGTCAAGCCTGTATATCAGAAAAGACAATCCTTTTTTTTTTTCTTTACATAGTCAATCATCTTGTTTCATGCTTGCCCTATAGTTGGTCTGCTGATGGTAGGCTTCTTTTGAGTGGAAGCAAGGACTCTATATTGAAGATAAATTGTGGGAACCATGTCTTTTTGTGGTATCGATAGGGTTATCATATAGTTGAATGATTCTATTGCTTCCTTATAGCTTTTCAAGGCACTAAAAAAGAAAAGAACAAAGGTAGAACTAGGAAAAATATTTCGTCCTGATTTCAGGTATACTCTTTCCTTATGAAGTCTTATTTTGGTAAATTACAATTAGATATAATCACATGGCAACATTTTTTCCTCCAAGTTTAAACAGTAATTCAGGAAAGTATATTATGAAAATATACTTAAATAAAAAAATCCCATGAATGCATTCTACTTTGGATATTTCTTATGAATCTTCCCCTACACTCTTGACCATCATAGACACTCCTATCACACCAAGCCTTGTAGTTGTTCTAAATTGTTTCAAATCTGTTAGAAACCAATTACTAATATTAAGGACGGTCATGTCTACTAATTTGGGGCCAGAATTTTTAGAGCAGGTGGGAAATTTTGGTTGCAGTATGGAATGTGAGTGCTACTGTTTTGCCAAGGTGGCTTTCCTTATTCATGCTAACATCAACAACATAGCGATGAACTCAATTTAATATTGTTTATCGTATAGGCTTGAGATATCCAGACACAAAAGTTAAAACAAGATCTTTGAGGCTATGAAGACGAGGTATTTTCCTTTTCTTAAGTACTAGTTAATATTCTTCTTTTGACATTGTACTTGGTTTAATTAATGTTTTCTTTATTTTCCTATTTTGGAAAGGTTTTTGTTGTTGATTGGAGTCCAGATGGTGAGAAGGTAGCCTCTGGTGGTAGGGACAGAGTACTCAATTTATGGATGGGTTGATGGCTGAAAGATGAAGAAATGTATGAAATGAAGATTGACATGATTCTTCCACAACATGATGGACTTGGTAGGCACTCAGTTTTTGCCTATAGTTAATAGTCTACCATATGTATAACTTAAAGGTTGTGCACTAAGTTATGATGTTATGAAGGATCGAGAGTGGTTTGTGCACTAAGCTCTTCTAAAATGTTTTATCTTTATTAAGTTGTAATGATTGTATTATTTGGATTTAATTGTATTCATTAGGTTTGTAGATCATGATATGGTTATTTTCCTCTTTGATCATGTAAAGTTGGGAAGCAATTATGGGTTGCTGTAATAGCATGGTATATTGATGCACACAGTTTGTGGCATGACAGTTTGATTAAATAACAAAAGTGTAGCACTCATGGGCATATCATGTGAACCTTATTCAATGTGGCATTGACAATTAGTTTAAATTTGCATGGGTGTAATGTCGCACTAGTATCCTTTGATGAACCTTGGATTCTTGTTTCTCCATTTCTTCCTTTATTGGTCAAGCCAAACAATTTATCTTCATGACTTCCTCATGTTACCAAAAAGCAGCATCTTGTGTTCTCCATCTCTTCGTCCCCTTGTCACGACACAACAATTTGATGCATCTTTGCATTGGATTGTTTCCTTTGTCCTTGTATCATTGCTTAGTTTTGGCTAATCTTTTTATTTTGATCATTATGGTAGAACATCATTGCAAAATGTACAAGAAATGTGTTGTGGTGCTTTATCCCCTTCTCTAACACCCGAAATTTGTTTTCCATGATCATTAATACCAAGATGTTTAAGCATCAGATAAGGCATCTCTTGATAATTATGTGAGAGATAAGAGACAAGCAACATATTGGTATTCAAGAGAAGTGATGTTCTACATTTGTAGTTGACAACATGCATTTAGTCTGAACTCCAAATTTAGGCAACTCAAAATCTCCACCTTCATTAGGATTGTAGAAAGTTGGCTTCTTAGAAAGACGTGGAAATGGGGCATTTAGAATTCAGAAAGAATCCCAGTGGCCTGTTGCTACTTTTGAATCATTCCAATCAATAATAACTCTAAAGATATATACACAAATCCATCATTGGGAAAGAGATCCACGTTTCTTAGGCGTGCAACCATCTCTCTTAACAGACTCATGGTTCTACACCCTCCTGGTGGTTTCTTATATATTACACCATATGATTTGTAGATATCCAATTGCCAATAAAAAAGGTATTGAGAAAGACCAAGTGGGCAGCCACCACAACTAGTTCACACACAAATGGAAGGATTGGGAGTGAAACATGACACAATAACAAAACATGATTTCCATATTCATAAATACCAAGGTGTTTAAGCATCAGGTAAGACATCTCTTGACAATAATATGAGAGATAGAGACAAGCAACATACCATTATTCAAGAAAAGTGGTATTCTTCTTTTGCATTTGACAACATTCATCCACTTTACATCCCAATTTTGGCAACTTAGGATATCTCCACCTTCATTAGGAATATTGTAGGAAGTTGACCTCTTAGAAATACATGAGAGGACATTTAGAATTCTGAAAGAATTCTAGAGACTTACTATTGCTTGAATTGTGCATCATTCCAATTAGTAACAACCGCAAAGCCCCTATACACAATTTTGAATTATCAACCTTCTTACATTGGATGAAAAATCTATCCCTAGAAAAAAGATGTGTCTTGGGCCATGCAACCATCAATTATTAGCTCTCTAAGAGGCTTGAAGTTGTGCACCCTCTTGGTAGCTTCTCATTCATTACAACATATAAGTTCCAGATATCCAATTGGCATGTCACTATAATTGAACATAGTAGGAAACACAATGAATAGGAAGTTAGACAACCTGTCACAAAAGGAATCCTGCAATAATACACCAAATAAAACATCTTGCTAATTAGTTAAACTATTGTGTGAAAATCTAAATTGGGAGAGAGAAAACATTGATGCTTACATGGGACTGTGAGAGGGACCAATAAGAGAAACAAACTTTGAATAGAAAATGTGAAGCCTTAAAGCTTGTAACTGCTGTCGGAAGTTGTCCCCTAGTCAATTTTTCAACAAAAAGGTTCAAAGTAGGGATTCTTTAGTAGCTTAACTTGTAGAAAATTTCAACAATATGACAATTTATACTCATAAAAAGAAGATAAAATGTAAGAATTATGTGTTGGGAATAGATGAAACTTATTGAATATATGGATAGAATAGGGTGAACTCCACTTGCTTCCATTTTTGGAATCCAAACTATTACGGATCAAAAATGAATCTCTCCATCTATTTACAAATAGAACCTGTGGGCAATCTTGAACTGATGTCTCATCATTGGATTTAGAACTGATGCATAGCTCTGAAACCATGGCAGGTTTCTCCTTCAGTTGCTAAATACCACCAGAGCTTAGGTGAGGTCTTGGTGATGTAGGGAAGTCATGGATTATGGAATCTTTACATGAAAATATACATGAGATACATTGAAAGAAAGGGTTGGCCATCTGAGAAGAAACACATCTTAAAGTATACCATCAATCATGAGTTGTTTGAGAGTGAAAAGACTTTGAAGGCCTCACTCAAATAAGGGATGTCTTTGACATTTCTCACTCTTCAATCTCAGGAAGGTACATCATCAACTAGAACCTTAGGAATGTGAGTCATCATGGGATAACTTGTTTATGTTCTTTATTCTTTTCTCACCAGAGGGGATTGAAAGATATGTCGTTCAAAGGCAAAAGATGTAGCCAGTAGTGAGAGCATCGAACAATCCTTCTCTAATGAAGACCACAAATTTTAGTAACTTGTGATCTCCATAATTTAGAGCACAAGGAAGCTGACCTGTTGGAAAGATGTGACATGACATTTAGAAATGGGCAAGAATTCCAGAGATCATTCCAATCATTAAGGAATCCAATGCCTTATAATTTGAATAGGGCATTTACTCGGCATGGATAACACACCTATCTTGGGACAAAGACCACATGTTGAGCACCAATTCAATTATCAACTCTCTATGAAACTAGAGATACAAGGTACTAATGTTAGTACAAATTACCTGGCAACTCTTCTTCTTTTACTGGTATTGGGGGCAAAGCCTTGCGAAAACCCTCAATCTACAAATTACCAAGGACATGAGATCATGTTGTAATCTTATCTCCAATCTCCAGCTGCAAATAGATTATTTCTTTAAATTAACAATCTTTAATGCTTTCACTTCTATCATAGGATATGCAATTTGGGAAAACAAGTAAGCTTTATAATATTAGGAGTATATAAGGAATTGATGAAGGTCATGAATCTACTTAAAATCAATAAATAAAAAATAAAAACAAAGATTTTTTCACCCATGAATACCCTAACCAGCTTCCAAAAAGCATTAGGTATTGCAATAACCAAATGTTCCTTAGGTATTAAAGTTAAAGTTCAAAGTACCAAGAGTGCATTTTTTGACCATGCATAAAAAAAAAAAATAAACGAATACCATATAACTCACAATTGTGTCAAGTATGAGTTTAGTTTATGTTCATGCACAATTGCATTAAGTATTCGAAAGCTAAATAAGGCTATGTGCAATTCAAAGAATACCATACAATGCTCACAACTTATCATAGAATGAGAGCTCAATTGTCTTTCTTCCAGTCATAAGAGTTTGTGCTCTTTGAGCCTCTACTTGCACAACTCAAGATAGCAGACATGCCAAAAAGTCTCCTTCACCTTAAACATTATTCAATATAAATCTTGATAAGAAAATTTTCTACAAATATAACATGTTGCAAACAAATAGCAATATGTTAGTTTAAAATTGAAGAGATTTCAAACCAAACAAAATAGAAAAATTTCAATGTTTATCACTTACCTAAAAACTTGTATGTTGGATAAAGTTGATGCTAATGAATCTTGACAATTGTTTGCAATCAAAATTTATTAATGATTTATAGACAAAAAAAAAAAGAAATACAAAATTATTTAGCAGTGTTCCATGAAAAACACATTGTACATTGATTGAGAAATTAATACGAAATCCACTAATTTGAAAGACACTAAAAGCTAGATGTTGTCTTGAGTTCTCCATGGATCAATACAGATGCAAGTTGTTATTAGAACCACCACAATCACGGAGTACGAGACTTCTCAGCATGGAAGGCATACCAAATTTCAAACAAGGTTCTTAACTTTCCAAGAGACATAAGAACATGGTGTGTTGTATAAACTGTAGAATAAATAAATGGAAGTTAGACACACATGCACTTGCTACTTATTTTTTTTAATCATCTATGAAATAAATAAAGAGGTGTTACTTGCATTCAATCCAAACTTGTGGTCTCCAATGTGAAATCCAAATCTCATTTTGTCAACACAATAAGAGCATTAAACATACAACAAATTGAATCCTTCCTTTTGACAATGTGAAAACCTGAAAGAAATGACTCAGATCATAAATAATTATACAATAAAAAAACTTTCATTATCTTTCTCAAAGAAAAATCTATTATTTCCTTGATTACGGAAGATAGATATTTTGACATAAAGTGCACTTATTAAGGTAAACTTTGTGCATTATACATTGAAATTAGAAATTGTATTTAAATCCATTAGAAAGGTACCAAAAAGATGAATAATTGAAATGAAGACATCCATGCCAATTTGTAACTGTTGTCAAATAACACCCTCCCTTGACATTTTTATCCATGCCTGCATGTCAAATCTCCAACTAAGACTACTCAAAGAGCACCTAAAAGAAAATTACCAAGATTCATCACATGTAGAACTCGAGATGCTAACATTGAACCATGGGAAAGATCGACAAGAAACAAAATACTCACCCATAAGTTTGTAATTGTTGTACTCAAAACCCGCTTCCTAGTCAAACTTTCAACACAACTCCAGGGAGACTTTCACAAATAGTTAAGCCACTAGTAGAAAACAACATCAATATGAGAAGTTGACAAGGTACTGTGCAGATAAAAGAGTATAAATGTGTGTTGAGAATAAGATTTACCTTAATGAATGTAAGGATAGGATAGGGTTGAATTGGCTCTGCACCTGTTTTTGCAATTTGAATTATTACGGTTCAAAAATGAGTTTATGATCTATCCTCACTTTAAGGGAAGCGGGCAATCTCCTTGAAACATCTTTGATTTAGAGATTCGATAAAACTCAAAAGACAACCTTTCACTTGGTAAAGAGGGCTAGAACAGGGCACCCCTCAATCTCTACAAGTTAAAAGAGATGAAGTTTTGAAGACCAAGGAAAGGGCTAGGGATTCCAGATTTGACAAAATTTTCATTGAAATATCAATGAGTTGTAGCAAGAAATATTGTCAAAAGGAAATTGCATTTAACAATGCGCAATATAAAATGAATGAACTGAGTTTTTGGAGAAGTGAATCTTTGGAGGCTCCACAAAGATAAGGGGTCTTAATACTCTTGCAAGTGTATTCATGAAATTGCTTTCTCAAAGAACTCCAGAACCTAAACAATGTGCAACACAAAGCTGTTGAAAAGATGTGAGACTTTGAATCTGATGAGGTAGGGACTTGAGATCCACATTTTCTTATGTGAAGAATTTTGAGGTTGTAGAGCCGGCACACTAGTAGTTTCCAAATTCAGATGCTTCTCTTCAAATATTCGTATAATGTACATCTTCTTTGACATTGCTGCTCCAACAGGATGTGCAACCTATTTGAGCATACTACATGTACAAAAAAAAAAATCATTAAAACAAAAATCTAAAGTTAATGTCTAAGAAGATAAGATTTATATAAAGTGAATGAGCATGCTTGATTTAGCACAAAGAGAATGACCCTAAAATTTAAGAATATCATTAAAAACTTCACAAGGATTTGATGGTTAGACAATAAAGTAATTCTAATAAATGAGTTAAAATCGGCTGAGCTAAGAAAGATTAAATCCAAATAAGCATCAATCATTAAGGAATTGACCTACTATGAAAGACTTCAAATGACATTTTCCTTGTAATTTCTATTCTTAATTGGCCCCATTTGCTTGTACCAAAATATTATTATCTTGCCTTAAAGGAAGTGGATGACTTATATCTTTGAAAGGATGTGAAAGGTGGAAATCCCTCGATTTCCAATGATTCAAGAAGATAATTCCTATGGCTATTGTTGTCATTGTGCATAATTCAACTAGCTATAGACTACATAATTGAACAATCATGAACACGTAGATGCTTAAATATGGTATGTAGTTCATCTAGTGGAAAAGCAAATGAGACTTGGACATCTCAAGATTTCTAGGAATCAAGATAGATACAAGTTGTTGTTTCCTATTAGAATTCATTTGGATTGCAATCAACAAGCACTAACTCCATTCACTGCATGTTTTGAGTCTTCAACATAAAACCCAAATTCCATTCTATCAGCCAAAAATAAAAAATAAAAAAAATAAATCCTAATAGCTCCTCTAGAAACCATTTTATGTCTCAGATTATAAGATGTAGGATGTAAGTCACTTCCATCATTGAGAATGAATTGATAAAACTTTGCAATACTAGTATATTCAGCTTCATTATGATGACCTCATTAGAACTAGAATAAGTGGAATGATGATGTTATCTAAGTAGTAAACCCAACCAAGTTTATAAACTAGAACTTCCTCTAGTATAGCCTCTATATAAAAGAAATTTAAAGGTCTTGATACATTAGATATTGAAATTGTTGGATTAAAATCTTATTTATTGCATCTAGCAAGATAGAAGTAATAATGCTAATTTCGAATTATGACAGATTATAGAGAAAATTAGACACTGAGAAAATACCAAGCCGGAAGCCATGTCAAGATCTGCTTTCTAGTTGAAAATGTTAGCAAAAAATTAAGTCCAATTAAAAAATTGCAATAGTAGGTAAAAGAAATTGAAAGTGATGTTGAGGAGAGAAAGATGAAGAAAGATGTTGGGAATGAGATGTAATACCTGTTTTATTGCTCAGAGATGGATTAGTCATGTATCTCCACACGGGGGATATCGGCAATCTTGGGCCAATCATGTCCTTCCTCCTCTGAGTACCTTTGTTTTAGATGTGGACACCCCCAAATCCGTAGTTCTGACAGGGAATCAGGCACCAGTCCTTCCCTTGGCAAAATCCACTGGAGCTTAGGGCAGTTGAAGATCACCAGGCTTCTAAGCGAGGTGAGGGTTTGGAGAGATAGGGAGGCTAAGGATTCCAGATTATGGATTTGAGAAATGTGAAGGGAGGTAAGAGTTGTAGGAAGAATAATCAAGTGGGGGTCATCTGAAAAGGAAGTTGCATATGGAAACATGCCTTCAATTGAGAGGTTTTCAAGAGAGGTGAGTCTAGAAAGGCCCCATTGGGATAAGGGGGTCTTGATATTCTCACAGTGAGAGATAAAAAACGATGTAAGACAAGTGAGGTTTTTTATCAGAGGCAATAATTTCAAATTTTTATTATTTGCAATATATAGATCTGTGAGGTTGTAAAGGCAATTTGGTAGGGCTCTGAGATTAGGATACCTCCCGATGCTTAATGATTGAAATGAATTATTAGTAGAGTGAAACATCTCCTCTGAAATTGACTCGAGGTGTTCACAATCCCAAATGTTAAGTCCCTTAAGGGTGGAGGGAAACTTGCCTCTTGGGAAGGATGTGAGAGATGAACAATGAGAGATAGCCAGGCTTTGAAGAGCAGCAACATTTGTGGAATCGTAGTGCATTAATCCCTCTGGTAGAGACTCCAGCTTTTCACAATCACTTATGTAGAGTTCCTTGAGAGTGATGGGTAACCTACCTCTCGGAAAACCAATCAAAGAGGGACACATATTTAGACTTAAGAATTCAAGGGCACACATGTCCATGGTGCTGGTGGTGGCGATGGAATTGCAGTGCATCATTCCTTCTGGAAGAGACATTAGATTTTCACACTCCCCTATGATTAGTTTCTTAAGGGTGGTAGGTAATTGCCCTTTTGGAAAGCAAATGAGAGATGAACACTGCGTTATTTCCAAGGATTCAAGGACGCATGAGTTGCTGCTGCCGTTACTATTTCGCATCATCCCATCAGGTAAACACTTGAGACCTTCACAATTTCGAAGAATAAGACTTCTCAGCTTTGGTGGGAAACCTACCTCTGGAAATGACACCAGTTTTGGACAATACTTGATTTTCAATTCTTCCAGGCATGTTAGACTCTGCCATCCATTTGGAAGCCTCTCCAGTTTATCACAGCTACTTATTTTCAAAGAACGAAGATTGCATCCCGATGGTACAAGTTGATGGCAATGAAGGCTTTCCGATTCAAACCCATCCTCCCACAAACACGTGAGTTCTTCACATTCTGAGAATTTCAAAGCCTGAAGCCCTCCCAATGACCGCACAAATCCTTGTTGCAATTTGATAAGCTCTAAAATCCCAGAAACTCTTAACTCAGTGAGTGAGGTGAGTTCAATTCCACTTCTCAAGACCGTCTCATTACATTCATCGACTGTTAATTTCTTGAGAGATGGTAGCCTTAGAAGTGTAAACTCCAGTTTTCGACAGTTCCAACAAAGAGCTTTGTTAAAGAAGGTAGGTAAGTGGGTAATTTCTTAATCAATTTAGGGCAAGACAAAATTGTAAGCTCACGAAGGCAAGGGAATAAGGACTTTGTAGGGGAAGACCAATCCTCCCAATACTCCCATCCTGACATATTTTCAAAAGATAGAGACTCTAGTGATGGGAAAAACTTTCTACAGAAAAACATGTCTCCCATAAAACTCTGTACCCACATTTGTTACTCCATTTCCAGAAATCAACAACTGTTTGAGAGATGATAACTGCCCCAAGCGTGGTAAAGATGTGCACTTTTTGCCATCTAAGAGACGTAGATTCACCATTTTAAAGAATGAGCCATTCTTTATCCAATATGGGAATTTTGGACACCATATCTAAAAATTCTGGTTCATTCAAATTCGATGGAGGTTTTAGATAGTCAAGGACATTCATTTGATCCATTTCATTCCCTGAACCATCCAAACCAAAACTCAACATTAGTGTCAATCTTTCAAGTTTATCCTTTAATTTTAGACCTGCATCCTTTACATCTTGAACATTCACCACATTTTCCAAATTTGAAATACGGAGTTCACCTCCAAGATTTGACATTTCTCTCAACTTTTTGATATTCAAACCATTGTTTTTGTCCACCATGAAATTAGACAATATTTGCAATTTTTTTAATTTGACAATTTGTGAAGGCATTTCTTTTAATCGACTGCTACCTTCAACATCAAGATGTCAAAGGTTAATTAGATTCCCAATGCTAATAGGCAACCTGGTAAGCTGATTACATCATGATAATATCAATGTTTGTAAATTGCAAAGACCGCCTATTGAATCAGGTAAACATTTAATGTTGCTTTTAGACAAATTCAGATACCTTAGAAGTTTTAAATTACCAAATTCATTTGGTATCTCATTTATCGGTAACCACTCAAGGAGAGCACCCTTAGGTGTCCTAATCTTGGTATCAATTGTCGAAGCACCTTATTACTGATGAATTGAGTATCGATAAATCTTGGTGTTGATATAACTATGAATGTGCGCAAATGCTCCTTCTTATGAAACCTTTCAAACTTTTAAATGTATCATAATCATCACGAATAAATGATGAATGGCGAGTACTTTTAGGAATGAGATGTTGCAAATTATTTTTGAACTCATCATCCAAATGCAAGCATGTATCTCCAGCAACATATTTAGCTAGAGCATGGACAAGGTCATGCATCACGAATCGTGATCTATTGCTACTCGACGATCAAAAAATGACCTTGACAGTAGCTCATCAAAATACTTATCACCAAGATCTTCAATTTTCCTATTATCTTTTGATTGTTGAATTAACCCCTCCGCCATCCACATGAAGATTAACCCTTGCTTTGTAAACTCATAATCCTGGGGAAAAATTGCGCAATAAGTAAAACACCTCTTTAAATGTGACGACAGATGATTGTAGCTCAATCTCAAGGCAGGGATGATGTCACATTCCTTGTCTGTGAAATCCCATACTTTGCTGTACAATACTCTTTCCCATTCACATCCACGTAGTTCAGAGTGCAAAAGGCCACCAAGGGCTCTTGCTGCTAAGGGCGAACCTCCACACTTGTCTACAATTCTCCTGCCAATTGATTCCAAATTTGGGTGCTCATCGATATTCATATGTTCAAAAGCTTGTGTTTGAAATATCTTCAAACAATCATCATAAGGTAACTGTTTGAGCTCATGTAAGTTCTTGTGTCCTCTCATCTTGTTTGCAACATCATTATTGCGAGTTGTGACTAGAATTTTGCTTCCCTGTGCTCCCACCCAGAAAGGGGAGCATAGCCTGTCCAACTCAAAGTAATCATCATTCCACAAATCATCCAAAACTATCAGAAATTTTTTCCCTTCAATTCCTTCCTCAAATTTTCTTGAATTTGATGCAAGTCTTGTGAATCACTGCTTTGAGAATTAGTCACCGAGTTGAGAATCGTCTTTGTTATTCTCACTGCATCGAACTGATCTGAGACACAAACCCAGGCTTTTTTATCAAAATGCTTGGTTATGGTCTCATCGTCATTGTACACCAGTCTTGCCAGTGTGGTCTTGCCCATCCCACCCATGGCCACAATGGAAACCACAGAAAAATTGGTTTTAGTGGGTTCATAGACTAGAGATGCAGTGACTGGCCTTCCCCAAGCAAAGTTGGTTATCGCAGCCACCTTTTCTAGACGAAGCTCAGATTTTTGAGCCGAAATATCTTGTAAGCGGCGAGTGATTTCCCACACCTTGGACCTCATTTTAATATAACGCATAACCTCAGTAGGATTGAAAATGCCAAGACAAGTGGAGATGAGCTTGTGTACCTTGCTCGGCCTGCCTTGATGATCAGCTTCTTTGGCCGTGAGCTCCCGTTGCAAAGCTTCGTAGGCGAACTCGTCCAAGATGTCCTCCATATCATAAGCCAAATCTTTCAGATTGCCCAGCCACTCTTTCACAGAGTGATCCGTGATCTGCTTGTCCTCCGCGTCATTAAGCTCTTCACGAATATCCGACAATTCTATCTCATATTTCTTGAGATCAGAGTACACCCATTGTTGGCGTGCAAAGTCGAGTAATTCAGTGGAGGCCAACTGGTCAAACAACAGGCCGATGGCAGCAGAAAGAAGAGCCTCTCCCACAGCTTCCATGGTTGGTTTGTACTTTGTTTGCACAGAGAGAGAGAGCAAATCGAGGAGTGGGTAAAAAAGTGAAGCAGAAAGAAGGCGGTCTTTTATTTTTTATTTTTTTTTTGCATGATATTTCTTTCATACCAATCAAAACTATGAAGAAATTTTTATTAAAATTCATAAAATATATTGTTTTTGTTGCATCAATATGTTTCATTTCATTGTAAGAAAGCTAAATAAAATGTGATATTTTTTAATTTCTGATTTGTAACATTTTTTTTCTTATTTATTCTAATCTTATATGCATATTACACTATTAGGCAAAGTTGTCAATGACAATGATTGTTATTTATAATAGCTTGAACTTAAAAGCATCCTAGCTTATGATACTCAATTATATTCACCTCTACAACTTAGTTTCAAAATAGATAAATAAATAATAAATAATAATATATATATATATAATGTTGGAATGTATACCAAATTCCTAATTAATAAAGGTTTTTTTTTTTTTTAGTAAAAAATGTTATGCTGATCATAGAAGGAGACCCCTAGAGTTCCAAATAGGAGATCACGTGTTTTTACGTGTAACACCTCAGAGAGGCGTATTTCGATTTGGTAAAAGGGGAAAGCTTGCTCCAAGATATATTGGGCCCTTTAAAATCCTTCAAAAGGTCAGAGAGGTAGCATACAAATTAGCCTTACCAACATGATACGTTTCATGTCTCCATGTTGCGGAAGTATGAGCCTGATACCACACATGTACTAGATTGACATGATTTGAATTTGCAAGAAGATGTAATGTATGAGGAAGGGCCGAGAGAGATTTTAGAAAAGAAAGAGCAAGTACTACGAACCAAAACCATACCTCTAATGAAAGTGTTATGGAATCATCATGGAGTGGAAGAAGATACATGGGATTTGGAATCAAATATGAGAAACAAGTACTTGGAACTCTTTACAGGTTCGCTTCTTTAAATTTTGAGGACCAAATTTTTGTTAGGGGAAAAGGATGTAATACCTAGTACTAATGAATTAAATAGGCAATAATGATTATCTTAGTACTTACTTTAAACATGCTTAATTAGATGTTAAAACTAGTTTAGTGCTAATCTTGTTTAATTATGAATTAAACTTTGATTAAGGTTAAGTGGGATTAGTTAATAACTTAAGCATGCTTATTAGGTTCTTAGGGGCTGATTAGAGTTATGAAAACCTAAAGGACTAATGGGCAATTGTAGGTTTAATATTGGTTAATTTGGATGATTGAAGTGCAAAATTGGAAAGTTGGGGTTGGTGGCAGCCATGTGGCTTGCCACCTCCTACTTAGCTGCATGGAGACCCCTTTATAAGGGCCTGTAGCTCGTTTTGCAACATTTCACCTGTAACAGCTTGGGTTAGAGAGAGGATCTAGAGAAATAAAGTGAAGATTTGAGGTAAGCAAGTTGTTTAATTTAGTAATTTGGTTTATTTTGGTTCCTAATAGTATGTTGAAACAAATTAATGGTAAAATTTGTGTAAAAGATGAGTGTAATTAGCTACAAACATGTTTTAGTTAAAAATCACAATTAATTAAGGATTAAAGTGTTTTAGCTTAAGTATTTTATTAATGGTGAGATCAGCATAAATCTTTGTTTAGTTTGGTTTGATTGAAAAATAGATTAGTAAACACGTGATTAATTAGGTTATTTAGACACCTGGGATTTGTTAATGGGTTAGGCTTTAGGAAAAAAATCAAAACAATTAGTCTTTGGTAATTAATTGGAGAATATGAGAATTAAAAATTAATAATAGTAAGTTGTTAAAAATTAGTAAGAAAGGAAAATTTCATAAGTTTTAATTGAATAAATTTTTATGGTTAAGAAACCTAAATTATGTTGTTTTATTTCAGTTCCTTGTAATATGTAAAGATTGCCTACATAGAAGTATCACAAAGGGAAATCAGTGTAAGGTAGAGAATTTTATGTTGTTCCATGGTGTATCTGATTTCTTTCCTGGAAACATTTATTGGAATTTCATGTCATTTTTATGATTTCATAAAATGTTTTAATGTGTCATTGCATCTTGGTTTATTGTATTGAAATGTTACAACGATATTGGAATGTATATTGGTATGAAGATTCATGGTTCTATGTTGTAGAAATGGTTCATAATGTGGTTGCATTGCAAGAAGGATATGGAATAATCATAGATGATATTTAGAGAATTGATTGGTGGGAAGTGTTTATGTGATGCTACAGGCATTATCCTTTGATATATTGTTTATGTGGGATCATGGGTTCTTGGGTGAAAATCCCTAAAGCCCTCGAGGAAGACACTCCGATATGGGTGTATGAGGTTGGTCTTGCCACTAGGTTTTAGTCCATGGGGTTGGTCCTGCCCCTGGGTTTTAGTCCTTAAAGACACGAGGTTGGTCCTGTCCTTGGGTATGAGTCCCAGAAAACACGGGGTATGACTTACCCTTGAGTGATGTCCCAAATAGTCATTATTATATTGACTGAGTATCTTGTGGAGCATTAATATATGATGTGTAGATTGGTGGGGGTTAGTAGTTTATTAGTTGTGAAAGAATGGATGAGGAAAAGCAAAGATGAAACCAACAAACACATGCATACATGTTTGACATGATTACATATTTGTTAATGGTTATAAAATGTATATCATGCATGCTATTATATGTTTAATTCAAGGTTTTTAAGGGTATGCTTAGGATGGTTATAAACTTTCTTACTGAGTTATGAACTCACCTTATCCCTTCCACCTTTAGATGCAAGTCAAAAGACCTATGCTGGAAATAATGCTTGAGCATTGATTTTCTATTGATTGGATGTTGTTGGCTCACATTGAAAGTGTTTTGAGGCTTTGCTTTTGTATTAAAGACTAAATCTTTTTTAAGTAATGATGTAATGTATATTTGTTATGTACACTTGTAGTATGGGCTACCCATAGTGAACCATGGGATTTTGGTATATGTAAATTAATGTAGTATAAGTTTATTTTGTGAAACGAATCACATTTTATTAACTACTAGTTACAAAGTTTAATACAGGATGTACTCTTTATAACAGGTTTTGCATATTCTCTTTCTGTGCAAAATCAAGCAGGAACTCAGCATTTAAATTTTTCTATCCCCATATTTTGTTTAAGAGCACTTATGTTGTGATTGAGTATCAATTGTTATGTTTGAAAAAAAAAACGGGGGTGTGACATTTATTAACTTAGGTTTAATAAATTAAAAGTAGGTTGATCTCTTACCTATCCTTTTTAAATTAATCTTGAGATCAATAAGAATCATACAGACCATAATCATAAGAAGTGCCAAAACAAAAGTCGATTTGATATTTAATTAGTTAATTTTATTAACTATAAGATATAAAATTTGTTAGGAGGTGTCTTAAATTCCAAATTAGAATATATTTTTTTCTTTTGTGAAAAGAATATTACATAGAATATTTCCAAAGTTTATATGTGATTGTAATTAAATAGAAGTTAATACAAATATATTTATAAATATTTTTAGATATGAAGAGAAAAAGTTATGGAAGATATGAAAAAGAGATGTGATCAAGAGCAAGAGACGCTGATAGAACAAGAGAGTTCACTAAGGAAGGGTGTAGATGTGAAGAAGAATGAGAAACATTTAGTGAAGCAAAATGATTCATGGTTTATGATAGAGATTCAAAGAACAGGAAAAGTGGGATGTTTGGGTCTTGGTAGTTGTCTAACCTTTGTATGTGGTTTGCTTTATTAATATTAGTATTCTTCCTTTGATATGTTTAAATTGAGGTTTCGGTTTTCCTTTTGGTCATAAGATGGATTTTGTCATGTAATCAATTATGCCCGTTTCCAATTTCATTAGAAACTTGTGTTAAACGATTTGGCAAATGAAAATAATTATTTTTCTATAATTTTTTTTTAAATTTTGTTACTTAATAAAAAATAGAATATAGATAATATTAACCATCAAATAGAAAGACAAATATGACAATTAATGTGTTTTCACATCAAATTTGTACTTAGATGGTTTTGCTTATATGAAGTAATTTAATGCAACTATGAAGATTTATATGCAGTAAACTTTATATAATTTTAGATTTAATAATCGATTAATTTTTATTTGAAGATATAAAAACATAAAATAAAAGTCTTGTTCGAAAACTATTATTGAAAACAACATGAAAAATGGGGTTTTTCACTTAGAAATATACATTTGACAAACTTCTAATATAAAACAATTTATTTTTAGAATTTATTCTTAAAACAAGTTATTTTTTAGAACAAAATTGAAATGTTTTTATTTTTTTCACAACAATTTAAATAAAAATTGAAGATATAGATAATATATATTTTGGTTGGACGATGAACTTGTTATTTTATGAACTTCAAATATTCAAATTTCACGGAGAAGGAATCTCATATCTATCTCAAGTTATATGCATCCCATTTTTACCACTAGCAAACCTTAATCACAACTTTGTTTAATAATGAAAGAACTTGTTCAAGTAAAAATAGAATTTCTATAAGATGCAAAAAAATTTTGGCTTCCACATCTACTCAAATAAGCATAGAACTTTTTCTTCAACTTTTAAGTTTTTGACTTCTCAAAAATCAATTTAAATTGGATTGATAAATTATACAAGGTTACAATATAATATTACAATGTATAAATATTATTTTCACTTCTATATTTTCCATGAAATTATTTATTTATTTAAATTGAAATGTCCTTTGGTATTTATTTGTACCTATAAAAATAAAAAATTATTTTAAATCTTAGGTATGGTGATGCTTAAGTATTTAATAATTTTAATTAGATAATTACATTTTATTTTACATTTTACATATAAAATAATTAATTACATTTTATATTATATTATTTAATTAGTGATATTTAAATTTTAATTAGTTTTTAATAATATAATTAATAGTTAAATAATTAGATTTATTTATGTTTAAATCTAATTAACAATAAGTTCAATGCAACAAGAAAAAAAAAAGCTTATCGTTATTATTTTGAAGTGGATTTTGATTTTAAATTTTACAAGTAGATTTGCTTGAATAACCTTATAAATTAGTAGAATTTAACAAGTTGCAAATAGTTCCCCCACCTAATCTTTTAAATTAATCTTGATGTTGACAAGCACTTTGCCAACCATAATTATAAAAAGACAAATAGGTCAAGTTGATTTACTAGATTTCAAGTGGGTGCCCTTACCTAATCTTTGAAATTAATCTTGATGTTCACAAGCACTTTGCCAATCATAATTATAAAAAGACAGATAAGTCAAGTTGATTTTACTAAATTGAGATTAATAAATTGCAAGTGGGTGCCCTTTACCTAATCTTTTAATTTAATCTTCATATTGATAAGAACCAAATTGGCCATAATTATAAAAACAAGAAGACGACAAGCTATGATTACTTTTATTGACTAAAATTTAATGAATCACAATTTCTCTTACCTAACCTTTAGATTAATCTTGATAACTTTGCAATAGTAATTATAAAAAGAGAAAGACGACAAACTAATTTAATTGGCTAATTTTGTTAACTTAGGTTTAATAAATTAAAAATAGGTTGATATCTTACCTATCCTTTTTAATTTAATCTTGAGATCAGTAAGAATCATACAAACCATAATCATAAGAAGAGCCAAAACAAAAGTCGATTTGATATTTCATTAGTTAATTTTATTAACTATAAGATATAAAAAATTGTTAGGAAATGTCTTAAATTCCAAATTAGAATATACCATTTTTTTTTTTTGTGAAAAGAATATTACATAGAATATTTCCAAAGTTTATATGTGATTGTAATTAAATTCAAGCTAGTACAAATATATTTATAAATATTTTAGGACATGAAGAGAACAAGTTATGGAAGAGATGAAAAAGGATGTGATCAAGAGCGAGAGACATTGGTAGAACAAGAGGGTTCACTAGGGAAGGGTGTAGATGTGAAGAAGAATGAGAAACACTTAGTGGAGCAAAATGATTCATGGTTTATGATAGAGATACAAAGAGCAAAAAAAGTGAGATGTCTGGGCCTTGGTAGTTGTCTAACCTTTATATGTGGTTTGCTTTATTCATGTGTTCTTCCTTTAATCTTTTTAAATTGAGGTTTCCATTTTTCTTTTGTTCCTAAGATGGATTTTGTCATGTAATCAATTATGCATGTTTCCAATTTCATTAGAAACTTGTGTTCAATGATTTGGGAAATGAAAATAATTATTTTTCTATAATTTTGTTAGTTAATAAAAAGTAGAATATAGATAATACTAGCCATCGAATAGAAAGATAAATATGATGTATCCTCATTTTAGGGGAAGCGAGCAATCTGGGGCCAATCTCTATCATTCTCCTTGAAACATCTTTGATTTCAAAGTTTGATAAAACTTAGAAGACAACCTTTCACTTGGCAAGGAGGACTAGAACAAGGCATCCCTCAATCTCTACAAGTTAAAGAAATGAAGTTTTGAAGACCAAGGGAGGAGGCTAGGTTTCCATATTTGATAATATTTTCATTGAAAGATTAATGAGAGTTGTAGCAAGAAATCCTGTCAAAAGGAAATTGCATTTAACAATGTACAATATAAAATGAATGAACTAAGTTTTTAGAGAATTGAATCTTTCGAGGCTCCACAAAAATAAGAGGTTTTAATACTCTTGCAAGTGTATTCATGAAATTGTTTCCTCAAAGGACTCCTGAACCTGGACAATGTACAACACAAAGCTGTTAAAGAGATGTGAGACTCTAAATCTGATGAGGTAGGACTTGAGATCCACATTTTCTTAAGTGAAGAATTCTGATGTTGTAGACACACTAGTAGTTTCTAGATTTAGATACTTTTCTTCAAATATTTGTATAATGTACATCTTCTTTGACATTGCTGCTCCAATAGCATGTCCAATAGGATGTGCAACCTATTTAGGCATACTACACGTACAACAAAAAATTTCATTAAAACAAAAAACTTTTACTAAAACAAAAATATGAAGTTAATGTCTAAGAAGATAAGATTTATATATAGTGAATGAGCATGTTTGATTTTAGCACAAAGGGAAAGACGCCAAAATTTTTAAGAATATCATCACCACAAGTACCTAATTTGCATCATTAAAAATTCCACAAGGATTTGATGGCTAGGCAATAAAATAATTCTAATAAATGAGTTAAAATCAGCTGAGCTAAGAAAGATTAAATCCAAATAAGCATCAATCATTAAAGAATTAGCCAACTACGAAAGACTTCAAATGACATTTTCTCTGTAATTTCTATTCCTAATTGGCCTCATTTGATTGTACCAAAATATTATTAATTTGCTTTAAAGGAAGTGGGTGACTCATATCTTTGAAAGGGTGTGAGAGGTGGAAATCCCTCGATCTCTAGTGATTCAAGAGGATAATTCCTATGGCTATTGTTGTCATCATATATCATTCAGCTAGCTATAGACCACAAAATTGAACAATCATGAATACATAGATGCTTAAATATGGTATGTACTTTATCTAGTGGAAAAGCTTATGAGACTTGGACATCTCGAGATTTCTAGGAATTAAGACAGATACAAGTTGTTGCTTCTTGTTATAATTTATCTGGATTGCAATCATCAAGCACTAACTCCATTCACTACATGTTTTGAGCCTTCAACATAAAACCCAAATTCCATTCTTTCAACCAAAAAAAAATCATTAATAACTCATCTGAAAACCATTTTATGTTGCTCAAATTATAAAATGTAGGATGTAACTGACTTCCATCATTGAAAATGAATTGATATAACTTTACAATACTAGTATATTCAGCTTTTGAAATGGCTGAAACTAATCCTAGAATCAAAAATCACATACACAAGTAGATATTTAACAAAAGAGGATCCAAAATCTCTTCAATTGATTAATGTATAAATGAATTAATCAAAATTTTTAGAGATAATTATGGGGAGATGAACCTTGTACCTTTCAGTTTCTTATTCTTCTTGAACAGAGCAATGTGCATCAAGTGTTGAGCACCTAGGAATCTCCCTTCCTCCACAGGCAAAATCTGAACAATCTATCCTTTCTTCATATTCCACTTCCTTGAAAATTCAAAACATGAAGAAAATATCATCAAAATTGAGACAAAAATAAGTGCATCAACTATCTCAAGAAGAGATTTATGCCTACTGCTTACCTTTTGAAGAAGTCCACTTGGTTAGAGCACATTTTACATGGACACCCAATCACTACAAGCAATTGAACCAAAGGAGAGTTCAAACATCTAAAAAATTTGACAAACTAAAGTATCATAAAATACTTCATATGAATTCTAAATGATCTCATATCTAAAAAAACATTGGCATAAAATTATTGTTGTTTACCTTACATGTTTCTTCCATGGTCATAATCGAAACTTTGTTTATCATAAGAAATCTTCTATGCTCATCTTGATTACTTACAATGAACACTGAAATGAAAAGAAAAAAAACACAAAAAATGATGATTAGTTTGGTTTGATAAATTTAGCACGCATAATTTCCTTTTTCTTGCATGAGAAAAGAAAGAGTATATATATATATGAATTTAATAATTTTTTAAATTAGCAATTATAAAACTATTTTGGTTCTCATAAAATTTATGGGAAAGTAGGGAAAAAAAATTGTAAACTTTTTCTCTTGTTTGATTGTTCATCGGAAAATTGAGGGAAAAACAAAAATCTATGAGAAATTTATTTAACACTTCTGAGGAAACAAAAATGTTTTAGATGTTGTCAAATTGATAATTTAAACGTGTTTAATTCCAATTAAATGAGTTTAGTAAAACACATGAAATTGTGAATAAAATTATTTAAAAAGCATTGAAATTCAAGTCATTAAAGTTGTCCATAAAATTTGGTATATTGAAGCAAGAAAAAAACAAAGCAATTTGAATGACTTGCTAATAAAGCAACTAACTAGAATATGCCCTAGATTTGTTCATTGCCCTCTATATAAGACATAAACAAAGAACACAAAAAAAAAAAAAACCAAGAAAAAAAACAAACAAATGAAAAACAGAGAACACTTCTTACGTTATTTTTTCTGATTTATATACATTTTTGTTGGTTTTCTTTTGACCATAAAAGGTTCGAGCATTGGCATTGTCATGTGTAAATTATTGTGGCTACAAACTTCATCCGTATCTAATTGCACACCTGTCCAAACTCTTGATGATGAAGGTATGATTGCATTTACTAGCATTAAATTGCTAAAATTTGTCATCCAAAGTTCCAATTTCTTTTGAACCTTGAAGACTTCATTTGCATTCTTGTAGGAATTAGATGTGGAATCATTTTGCAATGCTTGTGGTCTTGAGACCAGCAGTGATGAATGGGGAAATAAGTTCTTATCAACCAAGCAAACAAACTTCCATTATCCCAAGGAAGTCTTTCCAAGCTACTGCCTTATGGGTTTGGAACACTTTTAGAGGTAACAATCAATTGGAACTAGTTACTCTTTCAAACTTCGTATTGTACAAATATAGCCTGCATGTGCAACCATTTTTGATCCCATAATTTCAAGAATTTATGACACCTTCTAGTGGTTAGTTTTTCTGGGAATGGAGTAAAGCAATCTATTCACTCCAAGAAACTATCGTAAGAGGAATAGTAGATAACCTCACAAGACCAACTTTATGTGTGTGCATGGAGGTGCATGTTTTCTGCATCCCAATCATGCAGTGTTGTGTCAAATGGAACAATAGCAAGTGATGATAAGTGGTATTTCTAAAATCTTCTAAGAGTATTCCATATATTGTAATATTGTTTTCTCAAAACTGTCTGTGAGTCTTATGTGTAATATTAGAGTTGACCTCTTGTAAGCTATCAACTGATGTTGTAACTTAACTTGAAAGGGAAATTCTATAAATTTAGCCTTGGTTTGGCTCTTGGAAAGCAAAGAAAAATTAGGTTAATAGTGAGTTGATTTCTTCCTTCCCATGGATGTAAGCACATTCTTGAATTATGTTAATTATGTTTTGGTTTATTTTGTTGTTTTCTTGTTTATTGTTCAATTGTCTCCGCATAACAAGTGGTATCAAAGTTGTTTCCAACACAACAGATGATTCCTATGCTAACACAATGTTTGAGGCTAAATGTAAGATGGTAAAAGTTTCTAGAATATTTCCCTATGACAACTGCCAATAAAGGATGTACTTAACAGGAAGTTCGTAAGGTGTTACATGGCAAGTTAAACAAGACAATACCAAAGATGTCTGAAATATTTGGGGCCATTGATCCAACAATAGCAGAGAATAACACAAGAAGAGACCCTCTAATCACCATTTTTTGCTTTTGATTCTTCTCTACAAAGCATCATCTCCTTTATACAAAAAGACAACCCATGGCTAAGCCCACATTATTCTCTACATATCCCAAAAAAACCCTCCAACCCATGGCATGGCGCACTTTTTGGGGGTATTTTTGCTACTAAATTTGTGGTAGTCTCTCAAATACCTAAACTATCCTCCAGATTTTAAGGCATGGCCTACTCTTTGAGGTGGTATTTTAGGTACTAATTTTTGTTAAGAGGTTTTGGTGTGAAAACTAGAGGGCTTTACACACGTTGCATGTATTTTCTTTTGCATGCATTACACGTAGATCGAAGTTTATGTAGTTACTCTCTTTTTGTGAGTCCAATAGTACTGTAGTGCCACGTCACCATATGATGGGCTCTTTAGTCTTTTCAAACCCAAAAAAAAACACCAAAAAAAAAAAAAAAAACTAATACTAAAAGGATTGCTAACTAGCTATGTGGAGGTGAACCTCTATAGCTAGCTTCTTAGAGGGACCATGATCACTTAGGCCAAGAAAGTTTGAGGTGATAATAGGTCTGTGATGCCCTTAGATGTTTTAGGCACATGTGCATTACACTAATGTATGCAACGAGTCTATAACCTTGATTGACAGGTCTGGGTAATCTTTGAAATTTCATTGTGATGGGAAGGTTCCATGTGAACAACAGTTGCACACGTCAATCTTAAGAGACGAGGGAAGCCCGTTTAATAGCGCACAATGTGCGAGCTTTGAAAGGCAATCAGGTTAACATTTTTTAATTGGGACATGACAGCAAACAACAACATTAGGTAGTTTGGAGATGTCGTCATAGTAATTGTTATCAATATTTTTTATTTATTTCATAGAAATTGAGGATTAAAAAAATACCACAAAAATTAGAAAAAACAAAATTAATTACATGGCTTACATTTCAAATATTTAATAAAATATTGTATGAAAAATTGAATACATACATTATTAAATGGCTGATTCTCTTCTTTATTCTTTTAATTGTCTCATCCTATTAAATTACTCATCTAATATTAATTTATTTTAAAGGTAAAATTAATTATTTTGTAAAAAACTTTTAATTGACCAAGTTTGTGCCATGCATCTAATATATACTTAAATAACTTTTCCATGCTATAATCCTCCAACTAAGGAATGAAATCAAAACTTAAAAATCATTTATATATATAGATATATGTTATTAAGTTTAGGTAGTGAAGCAATTATTGTGGATATAAAATTAATGCCAAAAACTTTTTGATTGTTCCTTCACATTCTCCACAACCAAACAAAGGATATAAGAAAAATAAAGAAAGAAAATTAGGGTAGTTTGATTTTTTGTTCTCATCTTGTCATGAAGTTAATAGAAGAATGTTGGGTTAGTGCTCGACAGTTAAGTGACACTAGGGTATAATGATTCTTCCAATCAGTAAATATATCCACTTTAATTTCAATGGATCATCATCACTTTAAATTGCATCCACATGGTTAAGAGCAACTCATATGTATATAATATCATGAATTTCTTCTTATTCAATATGGAATATCAAATTAGGTATCTTTCAATTTTAGGTATTGTATAAGTGTTTCAATTCAAATGACTTGGCTTAATGTATACTCAAAGCCTTTACAAAGGAACGTACATGTAATAAAGTGAAAATTAAACCTTGTCGCCCGTCTATCTCTAGTATGAAACACAACTCCATTAGCCCTTAAACATCTGCAAAAAAAGATATACACCTTTGTTACATTAATTAAAATAAATGATAGAAAAAGAAACTCTATATATCCATGTACAAAATTTGATTAGATTTGCTATATATATAAAGAGAGAGAGAAAAAGAAAAAAAAACTGCTTAGATTAAGGATCTCATTAATTAATACCTAGAAAATATAAAATAATAAAAAAATATTAGAAGGTGTGAATTATAAGATAAGATTACATTTTTGAACTAGATTCATCGAAAGATGGCATATTGTATGAACATTTTTACTCTATATATAAAAACTTATATTATGGTTGAGATGTATTAATTTGTCATATTTTTGGACAATTCAAGTAATGAGTAATTACACTAAATTAAATTATTGACCTTATTAATTGATACCTCAAGAGTATAAAATAGTAAGAAATGAATAATACAAACTTCATCGAAATATTTTATAGACATATTGCGTAAATATTCTTATTTAATAAAATTTTATATGTCATTAAATAAATAGAGAATTTTAACATTAATTGCAATGCTAAGTAGAGAGATCTCATATTTAAGCTGATGATTAAGGCTTATTTGATAAACTTAATACTTATTACTTAATAACTTAAGTTGACTTTAAGTTAGATTATATTTAAGTTACTAAAATTTATTATTTAATATTTACTTTAAGTATTAAAGTTATTTGATAAAATTAATTTAAAAATCATTTTAAATTATCAAATTGTCATATTTATCTTCGTTAATTTGATAACTAGATGCAGATAAATGAAACAAAATAAAATTGAGATTAAGAATAAATTAATTACTTTGATTTAACACTTAAATTAAAAGTAACTTTAAATATAATATTAAGTTATTTTATCAAATATATTTAATCTATTTAATAATTAAATTAAGTTATTATGTCAATGAATGATTACCAAACACCCTATAAGACCCAAAAAATCGAATGAGTTTTAATAGTATTCAGGATGGACATGACTAGGTGGCGGTTCAATGCTGATTAATCATAATTCAATCAAGGCAAAATATATAACAAATACAAGTCAAACTGCACCATCCAAATGGGCGCCAAGAAGTTACATTTGACAAATGCCATTAAACCTCTACAGCTAGCAATTATTTTGATCACAGAAAAAATGGCAAAAAGTGTGTTGTACTTCATCTTGAAGCCCATTAACTTCATCTTAATTTGATCCAAATTGCAGAAACATGCAAAACTCCATGAATCTATGGTGCTATGGTGGCCTACATTCATATAACTGGGGACACTTTGGTTTACACCACAATGACCCCAAACAGGGTTTGTAGAGGCTTTATCAAGATCACTAGCTTTAAAAGACTAAGGAAAGAAAGATGTTCTCAATGAAAACTTGGAGTCAAATTGCAGATAAAGACCTAAAACTCCCATTCAATGTGTTTTAGGAATTGTTGTTTCATGGGATAAGCTGCTTGGTTTGTACATGTCTCCTTGGTGATACTTAGAGATTGGAAAAGTATACTCTCCTTTGTGATCTGGTTTGTATATGGGCAGATGAATGTTCATGCCAGGTTCATATATGTTTCTGACATATATCACCCTGGAAGGATCTAGATCAAGGGGATGAGTTTGAAAAGCTTGAGTAGGTTTAAGATGTTCCCAGAATTGGTGAGCATGATATATATCAACATGATATTGCAGAAGACAACAGAGCTTCTGAAATATATCAGGTTCAATAGTAGGAAATCTTATCAGCTGTCACTTATTGTAATCCTATGCTCTCAATATTCATTTGTTGAAGAAGAAGAAAAAAATGCTTTCACACTATTCAATTACAGGAGAATGTTCAATTATAGAAGAAAATAATATTCACTAGACTCTTTCAACTTAATCAACATGCAGAGAAAAGCAGTCGGGTGGCCAATTATTCACATACCAACTTACATACATCGTCTCTCTACCTCTACTTGTTACTCATTAGCCAAGCTTATAGTAATATAAGCTTGGGCTCATCTCTTTATGTCTCTGATGACAACTCCACATGGGGTTCGCTTCTGGTGATTTTGCATTTGGATTCTGACCCTCTCCAAGTGAAAGGATCAATATCTTCTTGCTATCTGGACTGCAAATGGAAGTTAACCGGTGCCAAGAGGATCAAAAGTTGAGCTTACTACCAATGGACAACTTGTTCTCCAGAGGCTAAGAGATGAAGACAAAGACTGGTAATGTGAGCAGCGAAGCAGTGCATGGTGCCATGCTTGGACTGGAAATTGTATACCAGTATATGGGAGAGCTTCAAGCACCCAACTAATACCATATTGCCAACCAGGGATTGGTGTTGGAGCCTACTGTGCAGTTGCTATTTTTGAGGACCTGAGGTTTGCAAATGGAACTGGAAGCTGTTGGAGGAAAGACTACCTCTTTCAAATGGGAGGTTGGATCAAACTGATGTTTCCAGAAGTGCTCTAATCAAGATATTGAAGTCCAGTGAACTAACTTCAGGCAGAGGCAACCAAAATAAAGCAATTCTAATACTCTCAGTCCTCTTAGGCCCCTCTGTGTTTTTCTTCTTTGTTTCTCTGGCTGCAATTTCTCTAGTTTTCTACCACTTGAACCTCAAAAATCTGCAGCTTTATCACAGAATCCTGAGTACAAGCGATGGTAGAAGCCTTTGACACTGTCTATAAAGGGATATTACCATCAGGTTCTGGAAATTCTGTTGCTGAAAAGAAGTTGGAGAAGGTGGTGGGAGAAGATGAGAAAGAATTCAAAGCAGAAGTGAATGTGATAGGCCAAACTCACCATAAGAATCAAGGACACTTGCTGCGTTACTGTCATGAGGGTGAACACTGACTACTGGTGTTTTTTTTTTTTTTTTTTATGCACAATGGCTCTTTATCAAGCTTCCTTTCTGGAGGCGCCCAAGGACTTGTGTACCTACATGAAGAATGCACTAAACAGATCATCCATTGTGACATAAAGCCCTCAGAACATAACTCTTAGATGATTCTTTTACAGCCAAAGTTGCAAACTCGGACTGGGAAAGCTTCTGATAATCAACCAGACTAGAACACTCACAGGCATCAGAGGGACTATGGGGTATATTCAGACAACTCGAGCAGCCTATGTCTCTTATAATAACACGTTATGAAGCATCAGCTCAATGCCAAGGTTCAATCTGCAAAGCAAGGGATTCATCAATGTTTCCTTCAAACTAAATAATAAGGAACAGAAATGGATCATTCTGCATTTTCAGTGGTGTTTGTTATAGCATTTATACAAGAACTCTAGGGGTTTCTATGTATAACTTCATTCCTATTTTGTCAGTGAATATGGTGATGGTGTTATATTATAAATCATAGTGAACTGGTGGAATTTGATCATTTGGCCAACTTTATCCAAAACTGTTTCACGGTTGAGGGGATTTGACTTTGCCTGGGCGAAACAGCAATTTCTTAAGAAGCTGGGTAACGAAGAGTACCATAATTTGGACTTGTTTCAATGGAAACTCTCCTGTTTTTGTGCATGGTATCTTCAGCTTCAGCTTTTCCTATGCTTTGACTATCCTGAAACTGATCCAAATCTCTTCAATTGATTAAATGTATAAATGAATCCTATTCATTGTTTGGAGTAACAACCAAATTCTGGAAGACTGGGAAAGTTTCAACACTGGAGAGAACAAAATGACAAGACCATAAATTCTGGAAGAGGGCTTTGCTTTCTAACCATTACCATAATTTTAGAGCTCAACCCGAGTGAGTAATTATATTTCAGAATGTTCAGAAGATAATTCTAAGTGATGAACCTTCTACTCACAGTTTCTTGTTCTTCTTGAACAGAGCAATGAACATCAATAGTTCAGCACCCAGGAATCTCCCCTTCCTTCAATTCCTTTACTGGGAAAACTCTGCCAAAATCATAACATCTGTCCTCTTCCTTGGAGGAAAGTCACCTTCCCAATCAAGAAATCATCAGGATTAATTTGAGCAAAACATCAGAGTATACATCAAGAAAGCCTTGATCAAAATCAAAATAAATCAAGAGCTGCCATTTTCTTCTATTTCCTCTTTCCCTGAATGGAATGCCTTTTGGACTGAGGTGATCAATGGTAACAGTCTAACACACTCCTTAAGCTCTGATTGAGGTCAACGGGATTGGCACATTTAATGACTTTTGAAATCATAGCTGTGTGAAGGGATGCAAACATGAATCTCAGGATAATCAACAGTCAACAACTATCAATCAGCAAGGAAAAGGAAATACCTTTGGATATTTACAAATCAAAAATTTGAGAGAGTCCAGCTTCTCTGTACAGAAAGGCTTGAGCTTATTCCATGGCCAGGCTTTAGATGGTTCTGAATTACGGATGAGAGGGTTGAGTTTTCTTTTATTCTGCCATAAGATTAAAAACATCAATGAAACACTAAAAGTTTATATATAGAAGCCCTTTAAAGATAAGAATTGGTAAGAAAGCTCACCATGGTCTAGTAAAACAACATCTGTTAGATAAGTAACCGCCATTCGATTGTCCAGCTAATGCATTTAGATCTAAGATAAGATATGGAAAATAGTCAAAAATAGCTGAAGACAGTCCAAAAACTCATTTGACTAATAATTTTCTAAAAGCAGTAACATAAAACCTGGATGAAGAATCCACCCTCTACCTAACACCACTTCAATACCAATAAATGTTACGATGACCATTTATGGTCTTAAGAGACAGTGGATGTTGTTTGGGCTCAAGACCTAAGACAAGCCAAAAACAAGAAGAAGACAACATCAAAATTGGCACAGAAACAAGTACATCAACTATCTAATAAAGAGATTTATGCATGTAACAAATGCAATGAAATATGAAACAAGATTTTCATGGATTAAACAAAATAGATGGCAAATAGAAGGATAAGGTCACAGACAGGACAATATTAAAGAATGATTATTTGTCCCACCTGAAAATCGAGGCATTCAGAACAGTACACATTTGTAAGTAGTCCATGGAAACCAGGGAACATATGCAGATGTTGTATTCTATTGCATAAGGCAAACACTCAATACTTACAAGCATAACCATGCCCAGAAAGCCATGAATCCCTTTTTGTTTTGCTTTTTTACCTATTCCCATCTCTTATGGCCAGAAGTGCCCAGGATGATATACATCACCAATAAGTTAGAAACCAGCCCATCCAGCAGGTTGAGTAGCCAGCTTGCCCTCAATCTTCTTTGAGTCAACAAACAGCTGGGCATTATTGCCTCCAATGGAGGGTCTGGAAATATTAGAGCTGGCACCAGGGTGGCTGTAAAATCTCTGTTCCAAAACCCCAAGTTTCAGGGCCAGAAGTTGCTTCTGTGGCTGGTTTGTTGTGATGGCCATTTCGGGTCCTAATAGACTTGCTATTGTTGTCTGGGCACCTACCTCAGAGAAAGCCTGCCATGGATTAGAGTCCTGACATGGCTGAAACTGATCCTGAAATCAAAGTTCACATACACAAGTAGATATTTAACAGAAGAGTATCCAAATCTCTTCAATTGATTAATGTGCAAAAGAATTAATCAAAATTTTTAGAGATAATTATAGGGAGATGAA
Organism: Vitis riparia; assembly: GCF_004353265.1. Lineage (NCBI taxonomy): Eukaryota > Viridiplantae > Streptophyta > Magnoliopsida > Vitales > Vitaceae > Vitis > Vitis riparia. The sequence continues at coordinate 48,652 of NW_023269773.1, read as the reverse complement.
CCTTGTACCTCTCAGTTTCTTATTCTTCTTGAACAGAGCAATGAGCATCAAGTGTTGAGCACCCAGCAATCTCCCTTCCTCTACAGGCAAAATCTGAACAATCTATCCTTTCTTCATATTCCACTTCCTTGCAAAAGTCAAAACATGAAGAAAATATCATCAAAATTGAGACAAAAAGAGTGCATCAACTATCTCAAGAAGAGATTTATGCCTATTGCTTACCTTTTGAAGAAATCCACTTGGTTAGAGCACATTTTACATGGACGCCCAATCAGTGCAAGCTGCTGAACCAAAGGAGAGTTCACACATCTAGGCTCATCCCGATTACTTGTAATGAACACTGAAAAAAAAAAAAAAGAATTTAATAATTTTTAAAAATGAGCAATTATAAAACTATTTTGGTTCTCATAAAATTTACTTTCCCGTAAATTTTAAACTTTTTTGTTTTTGTTTGATTGTTTATGGGAAATTTGAGGGGAAAAAAAAATTATGAGGAATTTATTTAACACTTCTTAGGAACCAAAAATGTTTTAGTTGTTATCAAATCGATAATTTAAACATGTTTAATTCCAATTAAATGAGTTTAATCAAACACATGAAATTGTAAATAAAATTATTTAAAAGCATTGAAATTCAAGTCATTAAAGTTGTCCATAAAATTTGGTATATTAAAGCAAGAAAAAAACAAAGCATTTGAATGACTTGCTAATAAAGCACCTAACTAGAATAAATAAAGCAGCTAACTATATAAGAAATTATAAAATAAAAATAAAAATAAAAAATAAAAAATAAAATTGCCAAAAAAAAAACAAACAAAATATCCATGGTTCTTACGTTATTTTTTTCTTAATTTTTCAATAGTTATAAATGGTTCATTTAATTTTTGCAAACTGCCAAATCAAAACAGAGCATGAAAATGTGTTCAACATTTGTTTCAAGCTTGAAGCTTCAAGAAAAAGAAAATCTTAAATCAAATAAACAGAAAGAAAAGTTTAAGCGCAAAAGAATTACCTGACTGTGTATTGGCGGAGTGGCCCTTTGATTAAAATAGCACTTCATTGATCACTATTTTAGGAATGAGATCTATATAACGCCATTCTTCCCCTTTCTCAAATTGACACCGTTTTTCCGGTAAATGACCTCATTAGAACTACAATAAGTGAAGTGATAATGTCATCTAATTAGTAAACCAAACCAAGTCAATAAACTAGAACTTCCTCTAGTATAAAGGTCTTGATACATTAGATATTGAATTTGTTGGATTAAAATCTCATTTATTGCACCTGGAAAGGTAGAAGTAGTAATGCTCATTTTTATTGTGACAGATTATAGAGAAAATTAGACACTGGGAAAATACCAAGCCAGGAGCCATGTCAAGAGCTGCTTTCTTGTTAAAAATTAAGTCCAATTAGAAAATTACAGTAGCGCGTAAGAGAAATTGAAAGTGGTGTTGAGAAGAGAAAGAGGAAGAATGATGTGTTGGGAATGAGATGTAATACCTTATTTATCTTCACACAGGGGATGTGGGCAATCTTGGGCCAATCATCTCCTTCCTCCTTCGAGTACCTTTGTGTTAGATGTGGGCAACTCTCCACATACAGTCGTGAAAGGGTGTCAGGCAATAGTCCTTCCCTTGGCAAAATCGACCGGAGCTTAGGGCAACTTTCGATTACTAGCTGTTCAAGAGAGGTGAGGGTTTGGAGAGACAGGGAGGCTAGGGATTCCAGATTCTGGAATTCTGAAAGGGTAAGGGAGGTGAGAGTTGTAGGAAAAAGAATCGAGTGGGGGTCATCCGAAAAGGAAGTTGCATCTGGAAACATGCCTCTAATCGAGAGGTCTTTAAGAGAGGTAAGTCTGGCAAGGCCCCATTGGGATAGGGGGGTCTTGATATTCTCGCAACAATTCCAGATACTAAGGTTTGTAAGACGAGTGAGCTTTTTTATCTGAGGAAGCAACAATTCCAGATTTTCAAAATCTGCAATACGTAGATTTGTGAGGGTGTTGAGGCAATCTGGTAGGGTTTTGAGATTAGGATACCTCCCGAGGATTAAAGATTGAAGTGAATTATTAGTAGAGTGAAACATCTCCTCTGAAATTGACTCGAGGTGTTCACAACCCCCAATGTCAAGTCGCTCAAGGGTGGATGGAAACTTGCCTCTTGGGAAGGATGTGAGAGATGGACATTTACGGATTTCCAAGTCTTGGAGAGCAGCAGCATATGTGGAATCGTAGTGCATTATTCCCTCTGGTAGAGACTCCAGCTTTTCACAATTACTTATGCTGAGTTCCTTGAGAGTGATGGGTAACCTACCTCTCGGAAAACCAATCAAAGAGGGACACATATGTAGATTTAAGTATTCAAGGGCACACATGTCCATGGTGCTGGTGGTGGCGATGGAATTGCAGTGCATCATTCCTTCTGGAAGAGACTTGAGATTTTCACAATACAATATGCTTAGACTCTTAAGGGTGGTGGGTAATTGCCCTTTTGGAAAGCAAATGAGAGGTGGACATCTGTATATCACTAGCTTTTCAAGGAGACACAAGTTGTTGCTGTCAGTACTGTCGTTCCTCATCTTCAACATCATGCCATCAGGTAGACACTTTAGACCTTCACAATTGTCAAGAATAAGATTTCTCAGCATTGGTGGGAAACCTACATCTGGAAATGACGCTAGCTTTGGACAATTCCTGATTTCCAACTCTTCGAGGCATGTTAGACTCTGCCATCCATTTGGAAGCCTCTCTAGTTTATCACATCCACTTATTTCCAAAGACTGAAGATTGCATCCCAAGGATACAAGTTGATCACAATCTCTAATCTCAAGAGAAAGAGAGTTTTCCGATCCAAAACCATCCTCCCACAAATATTCGAGTTCTTCACATCCCGATACTTCCAAAACCCGAAGCCCTTGCAAAAATTGCACAAATCCTTCATGCAATTTGATAAGCCCTGAAATCCTAGAAATTGTTAACTTGGTGAGTGAGGTGAGGTCATTTCCACTGCTCAAGACCGCCTCATTACATTTTCCTACACGTAATTCCTTCAGCAGTGGAAGTCTTGAAAGTGGAGACTCCAATTTTGGACAAAAGAGAACAGAGAGCTTTGTAAGAGAAGGTAGGTAAGTGGGTAGTTTCATAATCAATTTGGGGCAATCCTCAATTGTAAGCTTATGGAGGCAAGGGAATAATGACTCTGTTGAGGAAGACCAATCCTCCCAGTGCTCCCATTCTAACATGCTATTAAAATGTAGAGACTCTAGTGATGGGAAAAACTTACCTGCAGAAACACGAGTCTCTCCATAAAACTCTGCACCCACTTTTTTTACTCCAACCATTCCTTGGATCCTCAACTGTTTGAGCGATGGCAACTGCCCCAAGCATGGTAAAGACGTGCACTTTCTGCAATCTATGAGACGTAGATCCACCATCTTAGAGAACAAAGCATCCCCTATCCAACGTGGGAATTCTGGACCACCATACAACTGAATGCAGAGTTTGTTCAGATTCGAACATGGTTGTAGAGAGTCAAGGACATCCATTTGATTCTTTTCATTCCCTGAACCATCCATCTCAAAACTCCACTGCATTATCAAGCTTTCAAGGTTATGCTTCAATTTTAAATCGGCATCCCTTGCATCTTGAATATTCACCACATTTTCCAATTTCGAAATGTAAAGTTCTCCTCGTAGATGTGACATGTCCTTCAACTCCTTGATTGTCAAACCCTTTTTTTGTCCACAATGAAATTAGACAATATCCGCAAATCTTTTAGTTTGCCCATTCGTATAGGCATTTCTTGTAATTTTACTGCACCAGCAACGTCAAGATGTCGAAGATTGATTAGGTTACCGATGCTAATAGGCAACCTGATAAGCTCTTTACAGCATGATAATTTCAATGTCAGAAGGTAAAAAAGATTACCAATTGAATCCGGTAACCATTTTATACTGGTGTGGGACAAATTAAGGTATCTCAAATGTTTCAACTTACCAAATGAATCTGGTATCTCACTTATCTTGTAATAAGTCAATGAGAGCACCCTTAAGTGCCCTAACCTTGGTATCAATTCTTCAAGCACCTTGTTACTTATGAAGTGATCACCCCATGTTCGTTGTTCATCAATCGGCAAAGCTATGAACGTGCGCAAGCGCTCTTTCTTATGAAACCTTTCAAATTTTTTAAAGATATCATAACGATGACGGATGAATGATGAATGATGAGTATTTTCAAGAACGGAGCGTTGCAAATCATTCCACAACCCATCATCCAAATGCAAGCATGTGTCTCCAGCAATAGATTTAGCTAGATCGTTGATAAGGTCATGCATAACGAATCGTGATTTATTGCTATTGGACGATTGGAAAAATGACCTTGACAATAGTTCACAAAAATAATCACCACCAAGTTCTTCCATTTTCTTATCCTCATTTGATTGTTGAATTAACCCTCCGCCATCCACAAGAGGATTAGCTCTTCCTTCTTAAACTCATAATCTTGGGGAAATAATGCGCAATAAGCGAAACACCTTTTTAAATGTGAAGGGAGATGATTGTAGCTCAATCTCAACGCAGGAAGAATACCACACTTATCACCAGGTAAATTCCATATTTTGCTAGCTAGTATAATATTCCACTTATCTTCTCTGTGTTCACTGCACAGAAGACCACCAAGCGCTTTTGCTGCCAAGGGCAGGCCTCCACATTTCTGTACAATTTCCTTTCCGATCAATGCCAAGTTCGGATGATCATTGACATTTCTGTTTCCAAAAGCATGTTTTTGAAACACCAACCAACAATAATCATCAGGCAACTGTTTTAGCTCATAAAAGCTTTTATCTCCTCCCATCATAGTAGCAACATTCAGATTGCGAGTGGTGACGAGGATCTTGCTTCCCGGTGCTCCCTCCAAGAGAGGGGAGCTTAGGCTGTCCCATTGATCATATTTCTCATTCCACAAATCGTCAAGAACTATCAAAAATCTTTTTCCCTTGGTTTCGTCCCTCAGTTTGCGTTGAATTTGATGAAAGTCCGGCGAATCATTGTTGCCTGGAGCAATGTCCCGTAAAACTGCCCTGGTTATGGTCTCCACATGAAATTGATCAGACACACAAACCCAAGCTTTTAAAGCAAAAAGTTTGGATGTCTCCTCATCATCGTACACTAGACCTGCCAGCGTAGTTTTTCCCATCCCACCCATGGCCACGATCGAGACTACAGACGGATTCCCTCCGAGGGATTCATCATTAAGCATGGCTAGTATCTTGGTTCTATCTTCATCCCTGCCGTATACCCCAGGTTTGAATACCAAAGGTGGTGGAGGGGTTGAGCTTTGAGTTGCTGTTCTGGCGCCTTCGATCTGCACTTTGAGCTTTTCCAAACCGAGCACAGCCTTCTGAGCTGAAATTTCTTCTAATCGGCGAGTGATGTCCTCTATCTTGGACCCCAGCTTAACATTCCGCATAGCCTGAATTGGAGTGAAAGTAGTACAACAAGTAGGGATGAATTTGCGTACCTTGCTTGTGCTGGCCGCACCACCCTCCGCCACCAACTTTCTTCTCATCACTTGGTAGCCAAACTCGTCCAAGACGTCCTCCACATCATAAGCCAAATCCCTGAGATGTGCGAGCCATCTTTTCACGTCCTGCTTATCGATCTGCTTGCCCTCAGCATCGTCGAGCACTTCCCGAATCTCCAACAGTCCTGTCTTCCATTTCATGAGCTCGGTGTGGACTTGCTTTTGGCGTGCGTACTTCAACAAATCAGAGGAGTCCAGTTTGCTGAACAAGAGTCCAAGGGACACAGAAAGAAAAACCTCTCCAACAACTTCCATGGTGATCAGTTTGCAGAGAGAGTGACTAGTGAGAGAGAGAGAAAGGGGAAGAGGAAGATGAAAATGGAAGCCTGAGAGCAGGATTAGTAAGCCATGTGCACCACACAAAATAAACAAATCAAAATCTCCACTATATTATTTTGCAGACAGCTGTCACATATTTTAATAGATTTAGTCTAACTGAGAGAAGGCGATTTATTAAATTATTGGAAGGTGCATGCACGTGAAACATGAGTCATGAACATTGTTATAATTATATTTTTTTAAAAGAAAAAAAAATCATTAGAAATTTTTAATAATTTTAATTATTTTATAATAAAAACCTCTAAAATTATTTTAATAATTTTTATTATAAATTTTGACATTTTTGAAATAGAAAAGCTATACGTCTTTAAATTTAAATTCGATTGTCTTATAACTTAATTTTATTTATTTATGTCTTAGTCTCATTTCATTTTTAATATATAATTTTGTTATAAAAATTAAAATTTTATTAAAAAAAACAAAAGTTGTGAAGGAAGGAAAAAATAATTGTCTTTTAAGAAATATTTTTTAAATTTTCTAGGGTGAAAACTTTAAATATCATTAATATTTTTAGTAGTATAAAACCATGACACAAATAAATGATATTTAAGTATAAATAAATACATATAAATTAAATTTAGATTAATATTATGTGATTGTTTTTAGTGGACCACCAATTATTTTCATATTCCATAAAAAAATTACTTTCAACACCATAAATCACCCTAATTTGATATACTATCTTAAATTTTAAAATTTTTTAAAAATAATTTTTAAGGGCATGAACTAAATCTATATTTTTTGTTAAGAACTTCTATTTTTTTTTTATATGGAATTTTTTACCAATTTTTGTTTTTAAAAACAAAAAATAAGAAGTACTTAGAGTGCTTTTTTAGTGATTTTAAAATATATTTTAGTTTTTTTAATATTCAAAAATTAAAATTTTATATATTAAAAAAAATTAAAAATACTTCTTTAAATCATTATAAATCACATTCTTAATATGTAATGATATTAATTTCTTCTCATTTAAATGGAATGAAGAGAGATTTAAATGAATAAAACAAATACAAGGATAAAAAATTAACTTCTTGTGCTTTATTATTACATCTAGATGTTTTAAATAGTTTTTAATAAATAAAATTATAATTATATTGATGGTGAGAAAGATAAAGATATGATTGAGGTGGGTGGACCAAATAAAAAGTAGGATATGAATTGACAAAAGCTTCTGCACTCTTCCCAAAAAGTAAAAAGCAAAGTCCAATAGCATAAAGTGATGAAACTAGTCCTATTCAAGGCCCTACCTGCATATTTGATATTTCTATGATTTTTATTAAACTAGTTGGACTTTTAAGTTAAAATTAATTTTCAAAAAAATATAATTTAAAAAATTATTTTCAAATATTCTACATAATTGTTATATCTTTTACAAAAATGAAATCATATATAGAAGCTTTGATTTTAGGCAAATACAACTTGATATGATTTTTTAATATGACTCGAATTCAACCTTTTTCTTTTTTAGGGATTTGAGTTAATTATAATCGGTTTTAAATCAAAGTTGTATCAATCTATTATATATCTAGTTTAAAGTCAATATACATAACACATATTTAATTTGAATTGACTTATTTAATAATAGTACCGATAAACCTAATGATAACTTTAATTTATTTAACTCATATTTGACATATTTAATTTTTTTTTAATATATCATAATTGAGTCATAAACAACATATTCAATTAAAACAGTAACCACATATTATATCATTCAACCTTTAATCCGATTTGATTATTAAACAACATCTAATTATAAAATAGGTTATAATATATTACTTGGTTAATAATTATATTGTGTTTTGAGTTTATGTTTTTAACCTTGATTATTATTCACATTATATTTGGATTGAGATATTTAGTTGAGTATTTAAACTTTAATGTGACATAATCCACCTATTGAGATATTAGAAGAGTAATTTTGATAAAAGTTAACATTTAATGGTTTAAATTAATTTTAAATTAAATTATATCAAGTTATTAACTTGATTTATTAAAATTATTGTTGATTTTATATTATAATATTACATTATTTTATCAAAGATACTGAATATTCTTAAGAAATTAAATTTGATTTATTAACATCTTCTAAGGTCTTCTCAATTTTTAATATTTATTTGATACATATTTAATAAGAAACAAGTCAAAAAATTTCAATACAAGCAAGAGTTGAAAGAAAGCGGAAAGAAGAGCCTCTCCAATAGCTATCATGAGAGAGAGAGAGACATAATTATTGCTGAGAGATGACATGCACTTTAGACTGTAGCAATTATTCAATTATGAGAGAGAGAGAGAGAGAGAGAGAACAACTTTACAGTGGAGCAATTATGAGAGAGGGAGAGAGAGGACTTTACAGTGTAGCAATTATGAGAGAGAGGGAGCGAGAGTTATTGCTGTGGGATGGGATGCACCAACTTTAAACTGTAGCAATTATTCAATTTTGAGAGAGAGAGACGTTTAAGTACAAATTAATCCGTTTGTGGTCCGTTCGTAGAAAGAAACGGCAAAGAATAATATCATCCCGTTCATAAAAATAAAAAAAAATAAAAATACGCATCTCCAAATATTTATCAAAGCAATCTTTTTTATCTATTTAATCATCCACGTTTATATCGCATGGTTAACGAAGTCAAACGCACTAGAATGAAGTCAAATGTGTTACAATACACCCCACTTTTGCTTGAAATTGCTTATGGGGGTTTACTCTACTTGCCATCTGAACTAACTATTCCTTGTAGTATAAAGTACACTAAACATATATATATATATACTTAAATTCATTATATAAAGAAAATATTTTAAAAATAAATTAATTATAATTATTTTATAATTAAATGTAAATTTTTTAATTAATTACCAAAAATATAAAAATTATATAATTTTCTTCATAATATTTTTAATATCATTAATAATTAATTAAATATTAAAAACATTATATAATTTTATATATATATATATATATATATATATATATATATATATATATATATATATATATATATATATATATATCATAATTTATTTTATATTGTTTAATAAAATTGAATTAATATTAATATATATTTTAAGATTAGACATATTATAATCAAATATCATAATATTATATGTAATTTAATAATAAATGTATATTTATAAAATTCATATTTTTATCAATGCATACGATATTACTATCAAATATGATAAATCATATTATACGATATTATTATCAAATATGATAAAATTAGAGTGTTTTTTTTAGTGATTTAAAAAAATATTTCTAATCTTTTTAATATTTAAAAAATAAAAATTTTATATATTGAAAAAAAATAAAAACACTTCTTTAAATCATTATAAAGCACACTCTTAATATGTAATGATATTAATTTCTTCTCATTTAAATGGAATGAAGAGAGATTTAAATGAATAAAACAAATACAAGGATAAAAAAATTAACTTCTTGTGCTTTATTATTACATCATTTTTATTAATCTTAACATCAATGCTAATTAATCATAATTAAAGAAAAGAACACCAAAGAAAAAGTCAATTTGGGGGCCAATCTTTATTGAAAAATTAGAAACCAGACAAAAGTTGATCAATATAGAAAATTGAATTGTATAAAGTAGATCAATTTGAATTGTCTTTATGAGAGTCTTATTGGACAGCTGTTTTCGAGAATAGTTTTTGTTATTCACAATAAAAAATAAGGAAAACATATTTAAAAATAAAAAATTGTTTTCCATTTTCTATTTACAATGTTTTTAGATAACATTTTTTAGTTATTTTCAATTGTTTTCACTTGTTTTTTGAGGATTATTTAAAAACATTTGAGATTTTCGAACAAATTTTTACTCTAGAAAATAAAACAGAATAATTTTTAAAAACTATTTACCAAACAAGCCCATAGATTAATGTTAGGTTATTCATTATTTAGGTTATGAAACGAGAAACCTGTAATGCATAACACTTTCTCAGCTTCACTCATTCTCACTTTGCACTTTGCATCTACTTTCTCAATAACCAACAATCATGAGAAGTGATTTGCTAAGAAATGTATACCAGAAAATATTTTTACAAGCCTTCAACAAATATTTTTTCCCTTTTTTTTTTTTTGCTCTTTTATATCTTTTTTCTTTTTTTTTTTTGGGATTTTTACTTGGTGCATATTCTTTTAAGGAAATAACAGTGTAAAAGTATCTGCTTTTAGTAACATCATATTTTATATAATGAAAAAGTTTTATTAATCATGAAAAAACTCATATAAGTAAAACTAAAATTTTTATAAGATGCAAAATAATTTTGGCTTCCATAGCTAGACAAACAACTATAAAACTTTTTCTTCGATTTATAAGCTTTCAACCTCCTAAAAATCAATCTAAATAGGATTGTAAAAGGTTATAATATAATATTACATTGTATAAATATTATTTTCACTCCTATATTTTCCATGAGATTATTTATTTATTTAAATTGAAATGTCCTCTGTTATTTGTTTGTACCTATAAAAAATAAAAAATTATTTTAAATCTTAGGTATGGTGATACCTCAGTATTTAATAATTTTAAATAGATAATTACATTTTGCATATAAAATAACTAATTAAATTTTATATTATATTATTTAATTAGTGATATTTTAATTTTAATTAGTTTTAAGAATTTAATTAATACTTAAATAATTAGATTTATTTATGTTTAAATCTGATTATCAATAAGTTCAATGAAACAAGAAAAAGATAGCTTATATTTATTATTTTAAAGTGGATTTCGAATTTAAATTATTGCAAGTGTATTTACTTGACTAACCTTTTGAATTACTCAAATTTAACAAGTTGTAAATAGGTCTCTTACCTAATCTTTTAAATTAATCTTGATGTTGACAAGAACCTTGCCGACCATAATTATAAAAAGAGAAATAATTGAAGCTAAGTTTGCCTAATCTAGTTTAATAAATTGCAAGTGGGTGCCTTACCTAATCTTATAATTTAATCTTCATATTGATAAGAATCAAGCCGGCCATAATTATAAAAACAAAAAGACGACAAGTTAATTCTATTGACTAATTTTATTAACTCAAATTTAATTATTACAAGTAAGGTTTCTTAAGTCTTACCTAACATTTAAATTAATCTTGATATATATAAGAACCTTGCCAACTGTAATCATAAAAAAGAAAAGGACGACAAACTAATTTAATTGACTAATTTTATTAACTTGAGTTTAATAAATTGCAAGTAGGTTAATCTTTTACCTAACCTTTTAAATTAATCTTGAGATGAATAAAAATCATAAAGATCATAATTATAAGGAGGGGAAAAAAGCAAACTAGTTTGATAATTTTTAAGGGCTTAAGCTAAATTTATACCTTTTAAACAAGAGTTCCTATTTTCATATAAAAATTTTTCTCACTTTTTGTTTTTAAAAACAAAAAATGAGAAGTATATATAAACAAATACTCAATATTGACTGGTATTAACTCCTACTCATTTAAATGAAATAAAGAGATATTTACATTTAAGATAAAAAAATGTAAGGATAAAAAATAAAAACACTTCTTAACTTCTTTTACTTTATTATTACATTTTTTTTTTTCATTAGATGCTTTAAAAAAATTTTATCAAATAAAATTATAATGATATTGGTTGAGGGCTAATTAACTTTGTTTAAGCGTTATAGGCTAAAACCATATTTATGATAATCAATTCCAATGGATCCTATAAGTTATGCCATTTTTATGAAGTTTTTCTTCGGTTTTTAATCTTTGTATTAATGCATTGATAAATGTTTTATTGAAGAAATTACTAGTATAATAAATGATACAAGATTATAAGTGGGTTCATGTTGATAGGACAATGAGATAAAAAATATAAGGCGAATACAAACCTCCATGCATAAATGATGCAATTAGCTTGTTCAATATATTTAGCTTGAAGTAAAATTTCCTTTTTATTTTCCATATTCTTTATAACTATTGGCTTTCCCTCGTAGTACAAAAAAAAAAAAAAAACCCTCCTTGCATTAAATTTTCCTCCTAAAACAAATTTTTTAAAAAAGTTAACTTTTCAAAATTTAAAAGCTGTTAGCCCAAGGGTTCTCCTAATCGGGTTTTGATGATAACAAACCATGGTTAAGTAACTAATTGGTTTAATGTTTAAGAATCTCAGGTATAAACTCGAAAATTCATCAAAGGACCAAATGGATACAAGATCGAGACGCTTGGAAGACTTGAGATCATAGGAAATGAATGTAAGATGATAGCATGAGTGCACTTAGGATGTTCATACCTTTTCATGCATCTTAGAAAACTCGATTTATTCTTTAAAACTTGATTTTCTTTAAAACCCGAGTTTTATCAAATATACTTTAGGCAAATTGATTCAAAATTGGCATATTAACTCACCTAAAGACCTTGCCTAAGTGTTAGAAAAGAAAGGAATCAAAAAATAGGTTTTTCGGGGCCAAAAAGGCTCAACCGATCGAGGCTAAGGCCAACCGGTCAACCGGTTGAGGAACCGGTCGACCGACTGAGGTCGTCTGTCGAGGACCGGTCGAGGAAGGTTAAAAACCTTCTCTCTCTCCTAGTAGCCTTCTCTTCCCGGTCGAGGTCCGATAGAGGACCGGTCAAGGTCCGGTTGAGGCAACGGTAACCTGTCATGCATTAAATGTTCCAACGGCTAGTGAACCGGTCGACCCCTAGCTCGACCGGACGAGGTTGCTTTTTGCTGATTTTGACTCCCGAGCTTAGAAACCTATAAATTGAGAGCTCCTCTTCATTTATTGACAAGAGAACAATTGCATTCAAAGCCTACCTACCTGTTCTTGATCAAAAAGCTCTCATTTCTCTCTTAGTGCATCAAACCATCACTTGCATATTCTTAGTGCACTCTTGTAATTCATCCTACCTTTCTCTTGTACTTGAGCCATCCTTAAGCTAGGTTGAGAGTTTCATCTTTGTGTAAACTGAGTGTGAAAGTCTTCAAGTGGTTCAAATCTTGAAGAGATTGTGTAAGAGTCCATTGGAGCCGGAATCCAAGTGTAAGAAGATTGAAAGCTTGATTGAAGCTTCAAGTTAGTGGAACCCTCACTCGGTTAGGAGATTGAGGAGAGTGGACGTAGGCAAAGGAGTGCCGAACCACTATAAACCCGAGTTTGAATTCTCTAACTTTATCTCTTTCCTTTATTTATTTTGTGTATATATTATTGTGTGGAAAAAGATTTTGAAAAACCCAATTCACCCCCCATTTTGGGTATTTTCCTTAATTATTCATAGCCTTTGTTTTATCAAAAGCTATTAAAAACATCTGCCTATAATAACCTATAAGTAAAAGTTCCTTCAACTAGCCTATTACCTTTTTGAGAGTTCATATGAATTATGTATGGCCCACAGTTGGACTTCGAAGAGTTTCAAAGCAATTTAGTTAAATGATAACAAAAAAAAAAAAAAACAATTCTATGATAAATAGTGAAAATCACTATGGATTCCAATAATATTTTCTATCAATATAATATCTCAATACAATGTCTCCTTGGTAGGTTTAGTATGAAAATGAATTATTTTATGAATATGACTTTGAATTCCAAATTTTGAACTTTCTAATGCCTTAACTTAGTGGTAGGCCTCATAGAAAATGAAGCTTGTGAAAAAGTATAGTATGAACATAATTTTTGACTTAGGAGGTGATGTTACAACACCTTCAATTAATTACCTTGAAAATGATATGTTATTTGTATTGAAAATGATATTAAATTTAACAGAGATATATCTAATAAAAATAACACCCATTTTTTAAAACAATATTATGATTTTACTATTGTGTCATGTTGGATCATAAAAATATCACCCATTTTTTCAAAACAATATTATGATGTTACTATTGTGTCATGTTGGATCTCATTTGGAAAACAATTTAATTATGTTGTGTCATAATTTTTTTTTAAAATTTATTCCATTTTTCTTTTAATTTTTGAAGCATGCAATTGGAGTTGGTCTAAACTTTTAACGGTTGGAGCCAATTTCAATGCCTTAGTGGGTCTAAAAGAAAAAAGAAAAGATTGGAAAATTGAAGTGAAATATGGAGACAAAATTTTTAAGGCTTGAAGTGATTTTACAACCTTCCAAGTAATTACCTTGAATGTGAGATGTCATTATATTGAAAATTCATATTAAATCTCATGAGGTAACTACAGGAATTTCCATACATAGAGACAAGTAATAAATATATCTCACTTTTTCAAAATGTTTGTGACCCTAATTATACATTGTCTTTATAGTGGGATGAATGCATCTTCACTTAAAGTCTTATTCTAAACATATTTTTAGAATTTTCTAGGAATATGTAAAGAAAACTTTATGATAAGTAATTTCTATCTAAGATAGGGAAAGTCTAATATGATTTGTCCACACCATTCAAATCCAACACATTTTTTATAAATTTGAAATGAGTATACTTGTATTTGAATAAAAATAAATTGTTTTTAGGTCAACTTTCATAACAAACATTTAACTCAAATTGACTTATTTAATAATATTAATCTTAATTATAACTTTAACCTATTTAACTCATATTTGACTTACTTAAAATTTGATTTTCAATAGTGACATCATAATTGAGTTATATAAACATGTCAGTTTAGGACACTAACCACATAAGATCATACAACGTTAAACTCAATTTGACTATTAAATAACATCTAATTATTATAAGAATTAAATAGGTTACGATGTATTACCTGGTTAATAATTAGATTGTGTTTGAGTTTGTATTTTTAATTATAATTTAGTTGAGTGTTTGATCTACGTTACCAACATGAATTATCACTCATATTTCTATTACGAAACCAAAGATGGGATAATTCTTAGTTTTGATGATAATAAAAGAAGGTTTGGAACTAAAGTTTCATCTTGAGTGCGACTAAGCAAGATGATTTTTAAAGTAACAATTACAAAGATAAACCAAAACAAAAGAAAAAAAAATAAGAAAAAGAAGACCTCAAAGAGAAGAACCTTCAAAACTTTTTATAAAATCTCTTCGTAAGGTTGTTGGTGCACTAGATTTTACATGCATTTTATTCAAGCATCAAAGATCATCCTTGTGCGATTTTGTTTTAAATTTTTTTTATAATTGGATGATTTCATGTTTTTAATTAAAACCTTATGCCAAATATTTTTCTAAACCTTTTAAAAAGGTTTTAAAAGGGGTTGCATGAGTTGCTAGAGGTTTGAAACTTAAAACCTGAGTATTTGAACACTTAATAGTGCAACCAGTCAAAAGTCCAAGGAATCGATTAAATCATTTGGGTCCAATCAGCTGAGGGGTGTTTTTACACATGCTTTCTCTCTTTCTCTCTTTCTTGGTCAATGCTTTGCCTTTCATGGTCAAAGTCTTGAACCCTAACGAACACCTACTAAAAGTATTAATTGCTAATGATTTTAGCATTAATTGCTAATTGTTAGTTCATCGGTCAAATCGGAACTTGACTGGTTGACCCCCTAAATGTGCCTAACAACAAGTTTAGCCTTTCTACTTCTAAATAAAGGTTCCAATCTTCATTGTTGGTAAGTTTAACATTCCCAAATCTTTTATGAACATTATTTGAGCCTTGAGGGAGTGTTTTTTAGCACACCTTGTTTCAAAACTTGCATATCATTAGTTCACCATTAATCTTAATTTATCTTGTATCATTTGAGCTTAAATTTATACTAGGAATGTGTGAGATTATCTTTCCTATCATTTTGTGTAAACCTTTGTAAGGGGAGATTAAGTGTGGGGTATTACTTAAAGGAAAATTTAAGCATGAGATATTGATCACTTAGTGTTTGTCAAGTGTGGGGTATCATTTAGGAAATTCAAGAGTGAGATATCTCTTGAAAGATTTGTAAGTGTCCATTGGAGTTGGTTAATCTAATTGTAATGCTTGGAAACTTCAGATTGGTAGAACCTAAAGTTTAGAATTAAAGTTATAGGAGAATGAACATAGGACGAGTTGCGCCAAACTACAATAAAAATATTGTGTTTGTATTCTCTCTTCCCTAATATTTTTAATTTGTATGCAATTACTTTTCATTGTGTTTATTGTATATTTGCATATAATTGTATTTTGTATTTATATAGTTTAAATTTGTAGAAAGAAACCATCACCCTATTTACCCTCCCTCCCCTTCCCCTTCCCCTTCCCCTTCCCTTTAAGGGTGACTACCTTAGGTTAATTTAGCAAAAATCGTAACATTTACTAATTTATTATTTGCTTATTATAGTTAAGAAAAATGCCAAGAAATTTTATTGATAAAAATTTCCATGATAAATTATAAAAACCACTTTAATTCCAATAATCTTTTTCCCAATGCAATGTCTCAATGATTCGTAGGATGAAAAGGAATTTTTCATGTCAATATGACTTTGGATCCCAAATTTTAAGGCAATTTCAATGCCCTAGTGGTGGGTCTAGAAGAAAATAAAAAATGTGGAAATTAAAGTGGAATATAGACACAATTTTTTACTAATTGTAAGGTGATGTTATAATACCTTATGTAGTTACTATGAAAGTGACTTTGGATTCCAAATTTTGGGCCAATTTCAATGCCACAATGATGGGTCTAGAAGAAAACAAAAAGTATGAAAATTAAAGTGGAATATAGACACAATTTTTTACTTGTTAAGTAATGTTACAATGCCTTATGTAATTATTTTGAAAGTGTGCTATCATTGAATTGAGAATTGATATTAAATTTGACCATCATAAGGAATTGCTTTCAAAAGAGAGATAAGTAATAAATATCTCTTATTTTTTGGAAAAAAAAATATTATCATACTAATAATGTGTTTTTTTTTTTAAATAGAGATTGTTATATCTTTTTGTAAAAATAAGTTTCCTTATAAAATACGAAAGAGTGGTAGAAGTATTTCTATAAATATTTTATTAAGAGAAAAACCTATAACATGAAGAAAAACATGTAAAGTTTATATTTAAAAGATAGTGATATGGGAAAGAGTGGGAAACATTTCTTGGAATGAGGATATGTGATTCAAGTATAGATAGAAAGAATAAGGAAATATAAGATGTTTTAAATTAATTAATTATATCTTTTTTTTTAATCTTTTGTAGTATTGTATATAGTAATAGAAGATGAGTTATCAAATGCGAACTTTCATGTATAAATGATACAATTAACTTGTTCAATATAAGCACCTTGATGTAAAATCTCATTTTTGTTTTCTAAAGTCTTTATGACTATTGGTTTTTCTTTTGAGTGCCAATAAATAAAAGAAAAAACACTCCTTTTTTGTTTGAAGAAAAAATCTTTATTAATCCAAACCCTATCAACTTATATATGACCTATTGCAGGGCAATGAAGTTTTTTAAAGTAATTTTAAAGACAACAAAAAAGAATTGATATGATAAATGATTAAAACCACTTTAGATTCCAATAGTATTTTCTATCATATAACGTCTCAGTGAAATGTTTCATAACAAAATGAATTATTCTATGAATATGACTTTGGATTCCAAATTTTGAACTTTCTAATGCCTTAACTTAGTGGTGAGTCTCATAGAAAATGAAAGTTATGGAAAAGTAGAATGTGGACACAATTTTTGACTTAATAAACTCATGTTACATCACCTTCGAGTAATTACCTTAAAAATGATGTCATTGCATTGAAAATGATATTAAATTTAATGGAGAGATAATTTATAAAAATATCACTAATTTATATTTATTTATTTATGTTGGTATTTTCATTAAATTGATTTATCATCACCCTCTAAAGTCTTTTCAATTTTGTACATTTATTTGATACATATTTATTCATAAACAATAAAAAAAGTGCTACCTCGAAATTTTTAATTCAAACTCCTCCAAGATTATTCATGACTAAAATTAATTAATTAATTTACATTACAAGCTATGAAAGAAACTTGTTTTAGAACATAAAATTGATAGAGATAATACATATTTTAAACTTTTAATTAAAATAAAAAGCTCATAACAAAATAATTTGATGGATGATTTAGCATTCAAAAAGATTATGAGGTCGGTGTGGACTTGCTCTTGGCATGCGTACTTCCACAAATCAGAAAGAACAACCTCTCCAACAACTTCCATAGTGATCAGTTTGTAGAGAGAAAAGTAGCTATAAACCAAAGCACTATGAAAATAAATTGGGGAAGCAGAAAGAAGCGTGGGTTGCTGGGTGAGGGCTTAAATATTAGAAAGCTTAGGGAAAGAGGAAGTTGGAAGTTGGACTAGTCTTTTGTTTCCATACCCTTAAATCCAACATGCTGAGTAGGCCATGTGCTCCACACCCCGTCTATTGTGGTGTGACTTGTGTCACATTCAAATAAACAAATCGAAATCTCTACTACAACATCATATTTTAATAGATTTAGTATAACCGAGTGAAGGCAATTTATTAAATTATTGGAAATTGTTAAAATTATATATTTAATGGAACACTGTTTTTGGGGTTTGAGACTCCCAGACTGCCCATGTGCATCCCATTGTTTGTGTTCTTATTTTTTCATTTTAGTACTTCTAAAAATTCTCAAAATTTCATCAGGCACATTTTTCAAGCTTAAGATTCTCATGGCAATGATATAAGTAAATTAAAGATTTACTAATTTGAACGCAATTTGATAAAAAAAAAAATGAAGATTATGTAAAAAGGCTTCAAACAGTTTTAAAGATTTTTTTTTAATTTTTTTATTTATTTCTTAAAGATAAAAATACTTTCTTCATTGTAAGACTTAATATTTACTTTTTCTAATTAGAAGTTGAGTCCAATTAAAAAAAATAAATTTATTTTGAAAAGACAAATCTAGTTTTTATATTGAATTCATCTTTTCAAAAAAAAAGTTCTTTAGTGAACTCACTTTGGTATAAATTAGGGAAAAGTATAGTTCTATTCCGTTCGTATGAAAAAAAAAATCATAAAATAAAAATACTATGATAATTTAAGAAATATTTTTGAAAAAATGCTATTTCAATTTTTTTGAACTGTTTTACTTGAATGGAAAGTCTGATGCTACATATGTCATTGAAATGAAACTTATACCATGTAATAACTTTTAATTAATAATAATTTAAATTAAAACAGTAAATATTTATTTTTTTTGTTTATTTAAATAAATATTATTTATTTATTTATTTGTAACACAAGTTTTGAAGTTTTGAGACTGACCATGCATGTGCATACCACTGTTTATTTATTCACTTTCAAAACTTTGGGTGCATTTTTTAAGCTTAAATTCACATGCTATCACATTATCCTAAATATGCCTGTACCATCTATCATTTATCATGGGGGTCACGTAGAGCCGGCTGGACTGGACATAAGTTTTGGAGTTTTAAACTTCCAATGGCGTATCATGTTCTAATTTTCATAATATATTATTATATTTTCTTTATTTGAATGGAAAATAATTTGCTTTGAAAAAACAAGTTTAATATAAAAAAAAATTAAATTTATACTTTACATTAAATTATAAATTGCATGTAAAAGTAATTTATAAATTTTCATAATATATTATTATATTTTCTTTATTTTATTTTAATGTAAAGTATAAATTAATCTTTTCAAAAGAAAAGTTGAATGTAAAAGTAATAAACTAAAACACAATGACATATATTAAAATATTTATATTTTCAAAGACAAATTACTTCTAAAAGCACGGATGTGGTTTTTTTTAGAATACAAGTGCAATGTAAAAAGAATTTCTTTTTTTTATTTTATATATCGAACTTATGTTTTAAAAAGACGAGTTCAGTATTTATTTTGAATTTGTTTTTCAAAGAAGATTTTTCATGTGGACTTCATATGATTTTATTTCGTTGATAGGAGATTGATATTATGTAACAACTTTAAATCAGTCACAATTTAAATTAATTATAAATATCTACTTCCACAAATCAGAGGCGGCCAGTTTCCTGAACAAGAGTTCAAGGGACACAAAGAACAACCTCTCCAACAACTTCCATGGTGATCAGTTTGCAGAGAGAGAAGCGTGGGTTGCTGGATGAGGGCTTAAATATTAGAAAGCTTAGAGAAAGAGGAAGATGGAAGTTGGATTAGTCTTTTGGGCTAGTCTTTTGTTTCTGTACCCTTAAATCCAACATGCTGAGTAGGCCATGTGCTCCACACCCCGTCTATTGTGGTATGACTTGTGTCACATTCAAATAAACAAATCGAAATCAATTTTTGACTTATAAAACTGATGTTACAACACCTTCAAGTAATTACCTTAAAAATGATATGTCATTGCATTGAAAATGATATTAAATTTAATGGAGAGATAATTTATAAAAAAGAATAATGTGATCTTACTATCGTGTTAGGTTGGAAAGAAATTTATGTTGGTGTTAATTTTTTTTATTTGTATTTCTTTTTTTTATTATTATTTGCATATTGTAAGGTCTCAAACTCGTTTAGAAATATGAACACTGATGAACAGTTAGAAATTTAAAAACATTAAAGGTATGGTTAAAGCTATGTTTAGATAGTTGAAATTGCAACCAAAAAAACAAGAAAATGAAAGAAGTTCAAACTTTATTTGATTATCTTAAAAATATGAAAGAAATTACATATAATGAAAATTGTTTAGAGTTTTATATACTTTTAATATTTACTCTTTACAGAAAAGAAAAAAGGCAAATAAATTTTTATGAACTTATGGAAAATATTAAACTTAAGCTTAATTTTTTTGTTTTTCTTGATTTTTCTTTCCTTTGTGATCTTTCCCACTTTATCCAAACTTTCCATAGTCTAAACTTTATACATGTTTTCTCTTCTTTTTAATTAAAAAGTTTTAAATTATTCAATTAAAATTCCAAGATAGGCTAATAAAAACTTAAAACTAATATTACATTTTAAACGAACTGGATCGATTGGTAGCCAATTCGATTCCAATCAAATTTAGCCTCTAATGTGAGGTATTGACCCAAACTTAGCTCAAACTCATTTTTACCCGACTAAGTTAGGCTTAAATTGACTCATAGTACTTTTAGTTGAGTTGATTAGGTTGTATGATCATAACTAGGTTTGTAAGGTTGAGTTAGTTTGAACCTATTCATAAATGTTTTTTTTTCTCTTTTATACTTATTTTATATCATAATTTTAAAAATTAAATTGGATAACTTTTAAACATGATAACAAAAATAAATAAATTTATGTCTCTGTCCAACAAAAATGAAATAATATAATTAAAATTCAACATTTTTTTTAAAAACTAAAAAAAAAAAAAAACAAAAAATAGGTATTATTATATAAAATAATATAAATTATAAATATATAAAATTAGGTTTGGGCTAGCTTGGGTTATCCAAACCTTAGCCTAAGTAGTTTCACGAGTGTTTGCCGCTTGTAAAAGTTTTTGGTAAATTTTTATTAAAATTAACATAAAAAAAGAAATAAAATGTTTTTTAAAAATATTAAATGCATAATTAAAATTATGCTAATGAAACAAAGGGAAGCAAACAAGATCAAAAAATTTCTCTCAAAAGGTGTAGTGTAATGACTTCAAATTTTAAGTTTTGATGGTCAATCTGCCTTCAATTATAAGGATAAGAAGCTTGTAGAGAATAAAAAATATATAGCAAGTGGATATATATAGATATAACAAAAAATAATATATATATATATATATCATACTTTTGTCACAAGCAGACCCACTAGTAAACCTTTATCATCTTATTATATAACAAGTGGGTATACCTAGATATAATAAAAATAGGTCTTTGTTTATTAAATTCAAAAGTTTATGATCATCACTTAACATTTAACAGAGTGGTACAAATGATGGTAAAAATAGTAGTATAGTCAATATTTTCCTATATTGAATATTATAATTGATGTGTTTTTTTTTTATTTTTTACCAAGAAGCAATTTTAGAGATAAGTTTTTATCAAGAAACAATCTTCAATGATTTTGTCTATATTAATTTACCATCATTATCTCTAATATTTTACCATTGAATGCAATTGCAAAACATCTATGTAATTGTTAGTAAATTTTTTTTCATGCTCATTATATATTTGTTTTAATTTTCAAGTTGCAATTATAGTCTAAAGGTTGAGGTTCCTAGATAGTTATTGCTTTGATGAAAAGTCTAATCATGTTGTTGTTGTTCATGTCACTTTAATTAGACCAAGTTCAATGATACTTTAGACCATATTTAAGGATCCTTTCAAATATCTATCTAACTTTTGATATGCAATTTGAAAAGAGGATGGAGAGAGGATGGTTGTTCTCCATAATCCATTAATAAATAAATAAAAATAATTATATTTAGAAGGAAAATAAAAATTATTAAGATCATTAGCAAGTAATTTGGTAAAACTTGATATTTAACTAGGTAAGATGACTTTAAGTTAAATTAATTGTATTTAAGTCATTAAGTCATAGTTATTAATACGATTTCTCAAAATCATTTTTAAATTTATTATTTTATCAATCATACTTGATATATTTAATAACTTAAAATTAAGTCATTAAATTGATTTATCATCACCCTCTAAAGTCTTTTCAATTCTGTACATTTATTTGATACATATTTAATCATAAACAATCAAAAAAGTGCTACCTCAAAATTTTTAATTCAAACTCCTCCAAAATTATTCATGACTAAAATTCATTAATTAATTTACATTACAAGCTTTGAAAGAAACTTGTTTTAAAACATAAAATTGAGAGAGATAGTACATATTTTAAATTTTTAATTAAAATAAAAAGCTCATAACAAAATAATTTGATGGATGTTTTAGTATTCAAAAAGATTATGAGGTCAGTGTGGACTTGCTCTTGGCATGCGTACTTCCACAAATCAGAAAGAACAACGTCTCCAACAACTTCCATGGTGATCAGTTTGCAGAGAGAGAAGTAGCTATAAACCAAAGCACTGTGAAAATAAATTGGGGAAGCAGAAAGAAGCGTGGGTTGCTGGGTGAGGGCTTAAATATTAGAAAGCTTAGAGAAAGAGAAAGTTGGAGGTTGGACTAGTCTTTTGCTTCCATACCCTTAAATCCAACATGCTGAGTAGGCCATGTGCTCCACACCCCGTCTATTGTGGTGTGACTTGTGTCACATTCAAATAAACAAATCGAAATCTCTACTACAACATCATATTTTAATGGATTTAGTATAACCGAGTGAAGGCAATTTATTAAATTATTGGAAATTGTTAAAATTATATATTTAATGGAACACTGTTTTGGAGTTTGAGACTCCCAACTGCCCATGTGCATCCCATTATTTGCGTTCTTATTTTTCATTTTCGTACTTTTAAAAATTCTCAAAATTTCATCAGGCACATTTTCAAGCTTAAGATTCTCGTGGCAATGATATAAGTAAATTAAAGATTTTACTAATTTGAACGCAATTTGATAAATAAAAAAAAAATGAAGATTATGTAAAAAGGCTTCAAAGAGTTTTAAAGATTTTTTTTTTATTTTTTATTTATTTTTTAAAGATAAAACTACTTTCTTCATTGTAAGACTTAATATTTACTTTTTCCAATTAGAAGCTAAGTCCAATTTTAAAAATAAATTTATTTTGAAAAGACAAATCTAGTTTTTTATATTGAATTCGTCTTTTCAAAAAAAAAGTTTTCCAGTGAACTCACTTTGGTATAAATTAGGGAAAAGTATAGTTCTATTTGGTTTCGTATGAAAAAAAAATCATAAAATAAAAACCCGATATTATGATAATTTAAGAAATATTTTTGGAAAAATGCTATTTCAATTTTTTTGAACTGTTTTACTTGAATGGAAAGCCTGATGCTACATATGATATTATGTCATTGAAATGAAACTTAGACCATGTAATAACTTTTAATTAACAAAAATTTAAATTAAAACCGTAAATATTTATTTATTTTTGTTGATTTAAATAAATATTATTTATTTATTTATTTGTAACACAAGTTTTGAAGTTTTGAGACTGACCATGCATGTGCATACCACTGTTTATTTATTCACTTTCAAAACTTTAGGTGCATTTTTTAAGCTTAAATTCACATGCTATCGCATTCTCCTAAATATGCTGGGGATCACGTAGAGCTGGCTGGACTGGACATAAGTTTTGGAGTTTTAAACTTCCAATGGCCAATTATGTTTTAATTTTCATAATATATTATTATATTTTCTTTATTTGAATGGAAAATAATTTGCTTTGAAAAAAAAGTTTAATATAAAAAAAATTAAATTTATACTTTACATTAAATTATAAATTGCATGTAAAATAATTTATAAATTTTCATAATATATTATTATATTTTCTTTATTTTATTTTAATGTAAATATAAATTAGTCTTCTCAAAAGAAAAGTTGAATGTAAAAGTAATAAACTAAAACACAGTGACATATATTAAAATATTTATATTTTCAAAGACAAATTACTTCTAAAAGCACGGATGTGGTTTTTTTTAGAATACAAGTGCAATGTAAAAGAATTTCTTTTCTTCTTTTTTTATATCGAACTTATGTTTTAAAAAGACGAGTTCAATATTTATTTTGAATTTGTTTTTCAAAGAAGATTTTTCATGTGGACTTCATATGATTTTATTTCGTTGATTGGAGATTTATATCATGTAACAACTTCTAATCAATCACAATTTAAATTAATTATAAATATCTACTTATTTTATTATTTCATAATTAACTATAGGTTATAATGTGATATAATATCACACTACAAAGGGTGCAGTGTTTCTTTAAAAGCACTTTTGTAAATGATATTTTTTTAGCACATTCTCAATTATTTTTAGACCTAAAATTTGTTTTTTAAAAACGTTTTATAAAAAAATCTTAAAATACCTTAATTATTATTATTTAAAAATATATATTTTCAAAAAACTACAGTTTATTTTGTTTGATATGGTGAAGAGGAGCATTAATCTATGGCTCCCTGGTAGTTGAAGAGAAGAGCAGCCAAAGAGTAGGACCAAAACATATTGGCGCCTTGTGAACTTGAATAGTTGGTATTCAGATGGCAAAAATACACACAAATACACTCAACAAGTTAATAACAGGCGGGCTGAGATTCTATTTCCAAGAGACAGGTTTGTCATCCATGTTAAGAAGTCTCACACTTCAAAATTGTGGGACTTTGGCATCAACACATTTCTGGAATTCCTTCAGGTTTCTAAATGGAACGATCCTGGTGTCTTAGTTGGAGGCCAGCTTTCTTCAATGCTAAAAGAGGGGGTGATACCAAGTTGCTAAAAGTTGCAGTCCCTGTGAACTAAATGGGCATTCACCCATGGACAAGATCTACAGAAGTTATATTAGAAAGATGTATGGCCAACCTTCAATTCATGAATATCATGTACCAGAAGAACCCACCAAGTAATTTATGTAATTTTCTTTCAGAATTCCATATGGAACCCCAATCTGTACTAGGGCAATTCATGATCAGCAAATCTTTGCTGGGGCATAACAAGCTGGTCGGAAAGGTTTTGCTTTCCTAGTACTCAAAAAATTGAGTCCAGGTTAACATCCAAAAAATAAAAGTGCTTCTTACTCTTTTCAGTAGAAAATTAGTTCATTTCCAGTCCATTGAAGAAAAATAAATTCTGAACCAGAACCAGGTACTTAAATTTCGTTTAACTAGTGGACATTGAAACATACTTACAGCTTAGCATAAGATTCTGATCAACATATGCTGCACGGTATTATGTTGGTCCAGTTCCTCTACTCTGCATTGCAACAAAGTGTAAGGGTTTCGTATTTATTAATCTTCAAATAAAACAATCCTTCTCAATAAAAGAATAAGAGAAATTGAGAGCTAAGACCATTTTCTTTCATTGTACCTCTGTTTCCTCTGCTCATTTCTCTCTTGGTCAGGCCAAATGGTGTGTGGTTTGTCCATGTCTTCTTCACCCACATCAAAAAGCAGCATCCTGGCTCTCCATCTCTCTATCCCTTATCAAGACAGAATTTGATGCATTGCTGTCTTGGATTCTTCCTAGTCAAAAGGAAGCTTGAAATATCTCCACTGCTTCTCTGTTTCTTTGAGTCAAAGGACAGACTCTGCTTTTGTCTGTTTCTTCTCATCATTTTCAAAATGCATCACTGTGAGATCCACTAACCCAATACCTGTTTTTCAAATAATTAAAATCATAAACACCAAGATGTTTACACATTCAGGTAACACGTCTCTTCCCAATGCAGGTGTGTTTACGTACACACCTGCATTCAAAGTTAACTCCATATTTTAGCAATCCAGAATCTGTAACTTCTGCAAAGTTACCTAGTTGTTGAGGGAACATGCCCCATCCAAACTATCTGTATTTGGGCTTCAAGGTTGTTTTTGGCTTTGCTTTTCTTTTCTTGTGGTTGTTACTCCTCTTAAAAGGACTATTGATTCATGATTCAATAGATTATTTGTTGTTTCTGATAAAAATAAATAAATAAACTAAAAAAAAAAAAAGAAAAGGAAAAAAAAAAGATTTGATGAAAAATTTTGGAGTAGCCATTCATCAAATTGCCATGAGCTTCTCTCCTTATTTACCCAATATATCACTAATGCAGAATCTCCTTCTACTAGAAGGTTAGGTAAACCCTCATCTTTAGCAAGCTTTAGTCCTACCATCAACACTAAAATCTCTGCCCTTTTATGATTTGTAAGTGTTCCTCCAATTCCCAATTGTCCTAGGTTGTCCAAGGAGCATACATCAAATTTAACCTGTATCAATGTTGTTCTCTATGCATGGTAAAGAGACCCTTAAATTTTGAACCTATCCAATTGCGTCGATTTCTTCCTTCAAACTCAAGTTGAGCCTTTAAATTTTTTGCTTCTTGTCAGATTGACATGATTCTTCCACAACATGATGGACCTGGCAGACACTCAGCTTCTGCCTACAGTTGTAGTCTACCTTATGTGTAACTTAGAGGTTGCGCACCAAGTGCTGATGTTTTGAGGGATCAAGGGTGGCTTGTGGAGCATTCCCCTTTTCAGAGTATTGCCAACATTCTATCAATTGGTTCGTGTGTTCTGTAACTTTGGGACACCTATAGTATCTAGATAATCCTGCAATTCTGGAGAAAACCCTTCTGATTTGCTCTGTACCCACTAGTCGAGAATAGTAAAAAGCTTTATTCAACTGTAATAATTTATTACTTAGATTGAATCTTAATCATTAGGTTAGCAGATCAGGAAAAAGTGCCGTGGTTTTGAATGTTTGTCTCTTTAATAATTGCAGTGTGTATTGATCCACAAAGTTTGCAGCATGACAGCATGACAGTGGGTATATATGTCATATGAAAAATTTAAATAGAGCGACTTGTTTGACTTTACATAGTTTGCTTGCTTCGGTAATATCACACCAGTATCTTTCGATGGTTGGAATATCCTTGCACATATGGTACCACTTTCTTTTCTTCTACTCTGTTTTCTTTGTTTCTTCCTTTCTTGGTCAAGCTAAATAATCTGGTGATTCTTCTTTTGTTCTTCATCCCATCAGGAGGCAGCATTTCATGCATCTTTGCCTTGGGTCCATCCCTCTCCTTCCAGCCTACTGAAAAATAATATCATTGCTTAGTTTGGACTTCTCTGTTTCTTTTGATCATTTTGAAAAGCATAAAAATAAATAAAAAATTGTGAAACTTGTCAATTTCATTGAAAAAACCACTCGACCCGACAAAGAAATGGAAAAAAAAAACAAATTCTTTGTTTGAATTGGAAAAAATTCCCAAATCTAATAAATTCTCCATCCCTAATTTGTCTCTCCCAAATCTGAACATTTGGTTGTTCCTTTCTCTCTCTCTCATTTTAGCAAAAAAAAAACCTTAAGCCGAAATTGGAATAGACATATAACTTTCTTCTCAGAAACTCCCGTAGCCCTAAATCTACATTTTAGTTTGTCAGCAACCAAATATGAGATTTTCCCTAAGCCGGAATCTAAAAAACTTGTCATTTAAGAAGGTCATTTGAAATCTGAATCAGCCAAAACCTTCACATCCAACAAACCGAATTGACATTTTCTCGGATTTCCCTTTACTTCGTCCTTTCAAAGTTTGGGAACATTTCTCTCCTTCATCTTCATGTCTGCAATCACCTGGAGCAAAGAATGTGTTTAAAATTGCAAAATTTCACACATTTCAAAGAGAAAACCATGAATCAAAAACCTCAATCTACATTTTTCTTTGTTGTGCACTTTCTGAAGAAGCAAATGGAGCACTTCATGGTAACAACATCCAGTTAAAAAAAAAAAACAAAAGGCTGAGGAGGCAACATTGTGATTCAAATTCTGGTTAAAAAGAGTGAACCCGAACGAAACACCAAATGTGAAATATTGGCTTCGTGAAGAAGAAATCTCTTTTTCGTCCAGTTAGGTTGCATTTTGGCCTAACCCCTATTGGAAATCTTAAGGTAATTAATTTTTATTTAGTGTTGTTTTGTTTGTTTTGTTTTGTTTTTTTATTTTTATTTTTAAATAGAGCACATCAACGATTGTGGAGTGGTTGTTAGACTCCGAAATTTGTGTGCAGTGGTGAGGCGATAGCTTCACGCGCAGGTGGATTTTGGACCGCATGATTGTAGGCTCAATCCTTGTTTTTTTTACTATTTGGACATTGGGGTATTTGGAAATGTGAATGTTGCACCAAGGGTAACTTCCTTGATGTGTTACAATGGTTATTGTTAGATAGAATGAAGAAAATATGATACTCTTTTGTTTTTGATTTGATAATGTTTGAGTAACACTATAAGGTAATGTTTGTAAAGGTAGAATAAAGAATGATAAATGGGAAGTAATGGCATTTTCCATTCATTAATTTGTTTAGATTGTTTTTAATATGAGAATATGAATGATGTATTCATTTTGATGGGAAACTACTCTCACTCCTACTAGAATTTTGATTCATCTCTTCTATATAATATTATGATTCAGTTCCATTGGCATTCCAATTCCTGTATCTCAAACACATCCTACATGCTCTACGTCAAGTCATAAGGCTATTTATGGTCTTATACCTTAGCACACCTTGGCTTGTAACCTTTGTGAACCTTTGCAATGTGCTTGGGCATCATGTTTTTCAATTTTAGTGAGTTTGTTCACCTTAGGTGTAAGCACTGCCTGACTGAACCTTAGGTACTACCTTAGTAACCCTTAGGTACTATCGTAATGAACCTTAGGTACTAACTTAATGTACCTTAGGTATTACCTTAATGTCCTATACATATTACCATTGTGAAACCTATAGCCCTACCCTAGCACACCTTAGGTACTACATTTGTGAACTAACTGTAGTTACTTTGTCAATACTACGTACTACTTGTGTTCAATCATAGGATGTATCTTTTGCATTCAATTACATCCTAGTTTTAAGATGAATCAAGAAATAAGTAGATAATACACAATTTCCTTAATTGAGCATGACATTGTTATGTTGTAATGGCATAGGTGAACATATGACCTTAGGCAAATGGCAGATTGGCCATGTGGGTAAATGTACCTAAGATAGTACATAAATGTTCCTACGGTACTACCCTACTGCAACTTGGGGACTACCTATGTGAACCTTAGGTATTACCTTAATGGAGCTTGGGTAGTTGGTTTGTGAACCTTAGGTACTTTATCAATCCTCCGTAGGAGCTTTCTTGAGCATAAGACGTATTTTTGGCATTGAATTCCATTGTAATTTGATAATTATTTGCTATATGTCGAACTTTTGAACTCAGTACACAATTTTATGAATTGTAGATGGGATTAATATGTCTAAAATGATTTCTAGCATGTTCTCCTTAGGTATTACCCTAATGCACTTTAGGTACTATCGTCATGTACTTTACCTATGGAACTTAATGCATCGTAGTTACTATCTTACTACTCCTTAGGTAGTAAGGTCTATTTGGTTGCTCTTCTTAATGCACATTTGATAAATGTTCCACTTTTGTACTAAAGACACATTTCATAAAAACTGCATGCTAGATTGGAGCATGGCATTATTATGTTATAATTGGTTAGTCAATTGGTAACTTATGTAATCATAATAGTGTGAAGGTACTACCTGAATGTACATTAAGTACTACCTTAACGTACCCTAGGTATAACTTTAATGTCCTTTAGGTACTACCTTAACGTACCTATAGTACTACATTAACGTACCTACGGTACTACCTTAATGTGCTTTAGATACTACCTTAATGTCTCTTAGGTACTACTTAAATGTACCACATTATCTCCACATTTGGGAACCTTAACGATGCAACTGAGCACAACTTGGATACTAGTTTCGTAAATGCTCCATGGTTACTTTGTGAATCCTAGGTACTACCATGGTCAATCAAATGATGTATCTTTGTCATTCAATTTCATCCTAGTTTGATACAGAACCAAGCCATTTGGCTGAAAATGTTAGTTTCTTTAATTGAACATGACATTGTTATGTTGTAATAGATTAGGCATCATAGGTTCTATCTCACTACTCTTAGGTAGTAAGGTCCATTTGGTTATTGTCCTTAATGCACGTTGGAGAAATGTTGCAATTTTGTACTGAAGACACATTTCTTTCATTCCATTACAGATTGGATCATAGCATTACTCTATCTTAATTGGTTAGTCACTTCGTATCTGATCTAATCATAATAGTGTGAAGGTACTACTTGAACGTACCGTAGGTACTACCTTAACGTATTGTAGGTACTACCTTAACGTACCGTAGGTACTACCTTAATGCACCCTATGTACTATGCCATTTCATTGTGATTTTGGTAATTTTTGGTATTCAATTGTTGTCATACATGTGTCAATGATAAGGATTTCAATGATTGTGCACATTACTTTTTGTTTTCCATGTTATGGGAAATTAAGGCAACGATTTTTTTTCTTAGCCCACCAAACATGAGAACAAAAAAATGAACTCTTGATCTATGTCACATGTCAAACTCATTTCACATTTTTCTTTCATCATGTACTTGCCTTCAATGCACTGTATATGGCCAAGCATTGTGGACTAGCCAATGTTGATGCCATGTAGTCCCTGTACATAGATTTTCATCCACATCTCTCTATTACTATATAGATATGTATACAATTATTTGGTACTATAATGATGGCATAATTTTATATGATAACAAATATCTGTGGTATACAACACTTTGAACCTTTTTCCAAATATGCAAATTTTGTTTGAACTCCACATTTGTTGGGTTTCCTTTCTTCATTTTTGTACCCTTGTTGTATTTGCAACTTTGCTAAACCAATGTTAATTGCTTTTTTAATAGGTATACACCATCCAAGTCATCTCCAGATTGTCATTACAGATTGAATGTAAAGACATCTTCTCCATGAACCATTATAGTAGCTTCCAATTCTTGTTGCCACTCTATCATCGTCTACTCCTAATATGCTTGCATTTCTGCCTCATTGGACCAATGAATGCAGTGACAATGAGAATACTAAGTTAACCTACCTAGATGATGCTAGTGGTTTTCATTCCCAAATGACATTCTACAGTTTCCTATAATTGGAAGACATAACAAAATCAGCCATAAAGCAAACTGGTTGTTCTATGCCTTTCTATCAACATCGTCCATCCTCAAGAACCTGTTTGGGCTTTATGTATAACTTGCATAAACCTATATATATGCATATGAATATTTCTACTGCACCAATTGAACTACTATATAAAATATCCAGAAGCACATTCAACTGCTACCATGGCCAGACCCCAATTATCAATGTTGTTCTTGTAAGAGTTGCTGTAATTCTGTTAGGTTGAACACAAGCAAAAAAAATTGTCATCCTTCCAATTTATCTATGTTATGCATATGTGCCTGTAATTCTGTTAGGCTGAACTCTAGTGAGCATAACTTACTTTCAAATAGAATGAAAAAATTTACTACTTTGACTGCTTGTTTGCATATGTGGACAGTAATTCATCAAACATGTCCTACTATCTTCAAACAAATGGCATAGGCAAAGCCTTCCATACCATTCATCAAACACAGGGGAAATGAAGATGAAACATACTCCTTCACTACATATGGCATATAAATGCTTACATGGCAAAATTATTACTTTCTAATTCTATATTAACTGAATTTGTTCTAATTTTTTGTCATCATCATTTAAGTCTAATTTATTTTCATATGTGCTCTCCTCAGGTCTTGCCTGCTCTACTCATTTGTTTCAGCACTTTTAGATTGTATTTCTCCAGTTTCTGAATTCAATTCTCCATCTCTAGCATTTTGTTCCCCATCTCCGGAATTTTCTTCGTTGTGTACCTGAAAAAGGAAACCGAAACCAATCCAAAATCAAATAACCTAAAGTGGAATCTCCTATGATTAGTTTCACTTAAGCTATCAAAAAGTGTAATAGGGCCATCGAGTAAAAACTCAAATAAATTTGAAGTGGAAACCAAGTAAAGGCAACTGAACTACAGGCCACTAAGCAAGAGCAATTGTCCTTCAAAGGAGCATGATCTTTAAATCCTCAACTCTCATATCAAACCAAAGTCCAATTTCATGTGAAATTCAGTTAATTTTTATAAAATTTTAGGCATTTCAAACTTTTATTTTTCAATCAAACACAAAATTGGCAACTTTATAAATTCATGCTTTATACTTAGTAAATTTTTAAGATAAACCTGACATTAATAATTAAATAAAATTATAAATAAGTCAATTCATTTTCATATTATATGGAAGAACGTTGAAAGATATTTAAAATTTTTTCCCCGATGTGGAATACAAATTTGTTTGTCTTTTAAAGTGGAATCCTTTCTAGCCAAACCTTTTTCAATTCATTTTTCACAATTCAATTCATAATAAAAGAAAATATAAGTTCTATGAAATACCACAACTTACTTGACTACTTTCAAACGAAAAACTACACGTCATTCAATGAATACCCAAATTTTACATTTTGAGGTCTGTTAAGTAATCACAATCCACACACCTGCACTAAGGTAGTACCTACGGTTCACTATGGTAGTACCTAAGCTTGATTAAGGTAGTACCTAAGCATGGTTAAGGTACTACTTAAAGTCCAGTAACAACAATAGCAAAGGTCAACATACTGACCATACAGTCCCTAACAAACCTTCAGTGGTTTAGTAATGGACTAATAATATAGATTTAAATTTCAGGTATAACCTTTGACCAGGTAACCTCTGTTGAACAAAAAGAAGTTTGCCATTGAATTGATACTCCAAACTTCCAAAATTCTTAAAATATGAGGAAATTATAGAATGAACACTTTTCCGTGCATGTCTCAGTTGAGCATAAATAACTAAAGGGAAGTTATTTCAAACATGACGTAGTCTAGAGTGCCAAAATTCTCTACACCACAATAAAGTTGCATAATTTGCAAGAATTTCAACTTATTTTTCCCAAATCCAGTGCCACTAAGGAAAAGGCAACCAACGTATAGAATGAACAACTTGTTAATTATCATGTTATTATGAAAGTAAACAGTCACATTCTAGCTGTCAACAACAGGATTTGTATGGTCAATCACTCTCACATTCCAAATCAAATTTACGATAGGAACGAACCTATTATACATTTAATGGTCCTTCAAATAATTGATTGGAAAAGTTAGAAAAACAATTCAAAGTAAAGATTCAAATTGTTTGTTCAAAACACAACTTCATTAATAGGATGTAATTTGTAGTCATAACATTCTAAAAAGTTAGGTTATATACATTCGATAAGCGTTACTTCAAACAAAGTTACGTTGATGGAAAGAATAGAAACATTAAAATTAGAAGATTACTTTTGGGACCCATTTCAATATTTACCATTCCCTATTGCCATAATGAATAAGCTAGTTCTCATAAACATCTATAAACCTCAACGATTGAAAAAAGTAACAACAAGATATAACAAACCATTAAGCAGAAAGTTGAACTTAAAATTCCAGTAAAACAACATGCATAAAAACAAGCTCATATAGATATGAGCAAATAAACCAAGCTCAAATGATTCTCAACAAAACTGTTCAACTTCTAGTTCACAATAACTATTAGTTAAGGCAACTCCTCACAATACTAACAACTGTAAGAAAAACCAAATTTATATCATCTAACTGCATGCTTAACCCTTCCTCTATACCCAAGATGTGCAACCTTATTCAAAGTTATGTTTGTTTTATGAGAAAAGATAAAGGACCTCATAAAACTGTTTTAATTTAAAAATTTTGTTCACCTCAAAACATTTATAAAGCTACCATTACATAAACCTAAAAACACAAATCCAAAAAGTAGTTAAACAACATTTATTCAGAAAGTAGTTATAAACCTACCATTACATAAACCTAAAAAGGCAAATCTACTCAAACTACCTTTTCATTTCTACTCAAATCTACTCTCATATATACCATTAAAATTGAAATAAAATTTCCATCAACTAGTAGTAATACAGCTGAACCAATTTCCCAAAAAATATCATGACAACACAATTCCTGGAAAGCCAAAAAATAAAAAATAAATAATACTTTTTCTCTAAATACAAACATATCTTTAACTGAAAGAAATTTATCCTATATTTCATTTTACTGAAAATGAAGCAAAATACAAGAAACCCCAAAATAAAACACTTGAAACCCTAAGATGTTCGTACCATCCAAACAAACCCATAAATGAAAACTCACTTGTGATTGATTAATCGGAAAACACGCATAAAAGGGAAAACTCCTGTTCCATTTCGAGAAACCTTAACAAAATTCCAACTTTGATGATGCAATAAGAATATATGCCTCCCGCTCGATTTACTTCAAGGTATTGGGAATATGGGCATCAGCTTCGGCTACTCAGGACGTTAAGAGACAAACATGTTCAACTAATCAAGATGTTAAGAGACAAACAAAGAAGTTTGAGAATCCGGGAAGATGGGTATCAGTTCGGTTTGTTGGACGTAAAGGTTTTGGTCAATTCAGATTTCAAATGACCTTCTGAAATGGCAAGTTTTTGTGATTTCGGCTTAGGGAAAATCTCAGATTGGTTGCTGAAAAACTAAAATGCAGATTTAGGGCTACAGGAGTTTTTGAGAAGAAAGTTAGATGTTGATTCCAGTTTCGGCTCAAGGTTTTTATTTGCTAAAATGAGAGAGAGAAATGAACAACCAAATGTTCAGATTTGGGAGAGGCAAATTAGGGTGGAGAACTATCAGATTTGAGAATTTTTTCCAATTCAAACAAAGAATTGGTTTTCTTTTTTTCCATTTCTTTGTCGGGTCGGGTGGTTTTTTATGCAATTGACAAGTTTCACAATTTTTTTTTAATTTTATTGAAGTTTGACATGGAGGCTATTTGGCTACTGATGCAGTATACATCGGGGGCAATTTGGATAGATAAAATTGACTTAGCACAGAGTGCATAATTCTCATATTATTTTGCCCATTAATGATTGCTTTCCATATTTCATAAAGTTGGGGTTTCAATATCATATATTTTAAGTTTCCCAAATAAATATCTCCATAATATAATTATTGTTACGACAGCGGAATCTGAGAAAAGGCAGTTAGTGTACTACAATTTTGATCTTTTGCAGCAGACTGAATGTATACTACAAGGAGAGTGAGAAATGGACGGGCAAGGCAAGGTGGTGTGCGTGACCGGAGCTTCTGGGTACATAGCCTCATGGCTTGTGAAGCTCCTTCTCCAACGCGGCTACACCGTCAAAGCCACAGTTCGAGACCCAAGTCAGATCTCTTCCCAATTACAAAACTTCTCATTCCCGAATCCCACTTGCTATTATCCCCAATTTTCTTCTTTCTTTATTGTTTCAGTACTTTTCAAGCATAATGTTAGTTTTATGCATGTGGGTGGGCCGTTATTTAGCAGTGTGAAGCTTCGATTGAGTGGTATTTTGATGGGTCTTTATCCTTTTTCCTTTTCCAGAAGTTTAATCTATGATTGAAAGTCAATATTCAGTACTCGGGTCTTTGTGTTGTCCTAATTTTCTTGGAATTATACTCTCTACATGGTTCTACAGGGCAAATTGATCGAGTTTATGCTATTAAAAATGATTTCAGATACTTTCAGAATCAATCCATCTCAGATTCTGCATGTGTTCCTTCTTAATTACTACTATTCTTGTAAAAAAATTTGCATTTAATTTACAAGACACTGGGGAGGTCTAAAAAAGAAAAGCAAAGGGAAAGAAAGATTTTCCTTCAGCCATACCAAATTGTTTTGGAACCAAAAACTTTAAATATGGGCCTGTGTTCTTTTTGGAAACTTATTCTTGAAATATCACCACATAATCCGTTGTTTTCTTCAGGTGCCCACTTTCATACCCATTCTTCAACCTTCTCATGCCCATTTTTACCATCAATCAAGCCCACTAACCTACTACCCCATCCTTTCAACCTCTATCTCATACAAACCCATTTCTCTAATCCCAATTTCGCCACCAAGCCGGTCACCCCTCACTCTCCCTCTCTACACCACACCACTCACCCACTCTCTTTCAAGTGCCCCTCAAGTCTATTATTCTCACCCATGCATGGCCATGCACGACCATGCGTAACCACCTTCACACCCGTACCACGTACCCTTCTCCACATGCCCGTCCTCCATACCTGCGCCATGCCCTTCTCCATAGGAATCCCAAAGCCACCAAGCCACCACCTCTTCTCACTCTGCACCCTCCCATCCACGTGCACGGGAACCATGCACACGCACCCTCCATCATCCAAAATCACCCATACTTCGCCATACCCGTACCCAAGCTTGCCACTTGCTTCCATGCCCACTGCCCATGTCCATACCCATATTCCGTGACCTCTCATGTGCACAATTACCTTCAGTAGCCCCTACGCCACGCTGTTGTCTTGGTTTTGCATGGCCTAGAATATGGTGGCCGA
Organism: Vitis riparia; assembly: GCF_004353265.1. Classification (NCBI taxonomy): domain Eukaryota; kingdom Viridiplantae; phylum Streptophyta; class Magnoliopsida; order Vitales; family Vitaceae; genus Vitis; species Vitis riparia. The sequence continues at coordinate 11,955 of NW_023269773.1, read as the reverse complement.
TGACTTGGTCAATGCCATGGGGGCATCGGTGGGTACGAGGTCATCGACGCTCCAGCAAGACCCCGCGGTATGGGTGCTGAAGCTGTGGGACTTCTTGTCCGTAGGCTTAACTGCGTGCAAGACCCGGGCTTTTCAATGATGGCCAGAAGACGCCGTTCATCATCATCGAGTGGCGCCTTTCCATCGGATTACCCAGCTTGGAATCCTTCTGATGCACCAAACCACAGCAGGCGCCACCACTCTTCGAGTGGATATGTCGTTTCCGACAACCAAACATGGAGCGAAGAACTGCACCAAGATGGAATCAATTGGGAAGAAGCTTTGAGAGCTGAATTGGGGTCTTCTCCTTTGATCAACAGGCCTTATATCATGAACCCATTAAGCAGTTTAATGGTTGGTTTCGAAAAAACCCAGCAATTCCAGGTTGTTAATGGCTTCCAAGATGGTACAACTGGTGTTTCTGCGACGGGCTCTCTTAAGTCTCTTGATTGCTTGCTCGCAGTTCCATCTGGAGATTCTGAGAACAATGGCTTCAATGCAAGAAAGAAGGAGATGCATTGCGCGGTAAATGGGCTTGATGGTATGAAATTTGAAACTGTGAAAGGACAACATGCAAAAAGAAATCCAGAAGACCCTTGAAATCAACTTTGACAACCCATTTCTGAAACCCACGTGTCCCATTCCTCTATTCCCATGCACTCTTTAAAATGGATTTTCATAAAAATCTTATTCTTATTGGGTTTTAATTATTTATCTCCATTTCTTGATCTTAAATGAGTCTAATTTCAATAAATCAACTCTTGTTATTTTCCTCAAGACGTGCCTTTTTTTTTTTTCAGTTTGTTTATTTATTTATTTCCTATTATCATTACTATATTTTATTTTATTTTTTTATTTTATTTCATTTATTTTATCTTTTATTGTTATTATTATTACTTTCTCTATTATCATTATTATTTAATCCTTGTTGATTTTAAAACAATCCATCAAATTTTAGCTTTCAAGATAATTTTTCCAAATTCCATTTCCATCAAATAATTTTATTTATTTATTTATTTATTTTTCAAATTTTCATCTTTAGAACTTTTAGGATCACTCAAAAATCACATTTCCAATAAAATTTTGTTGTCATCTTTCCTTCTGGTAAACAGTTTTTACATCTCCTCCGTTTTAAAACGTTTTAAAATAAGCAAAGATTAAACTCCGTAATTCCAAATAATGGAATTTATGGAATTCATTCATGCTAAAATAAACGGGCTTTGGCGGGGCCCGACATATATGATTTTGTGATCGATTGATTGATTGATTGATTTAATTGTCATGCACGATTGATTTGTTCTGCTTTGTGATACGTATATATTCATCCTATGTTGATTTACTAACCCCTCCTCTTGATAGCGCATATTGGTTCGCCACCCAGGCACGTATTTCTCGCATCATGGTCACTCCTTATGCTTGTTTTAATTCTCATGTGTGCATGATCACTCTGAGTATTCATTGATTTCCTCATCAATTGCCATGATTGCTTCATTTTATTAGTAGAGACCCGACTTTAGGGACTTAGAGGGGTGCTATGGTCTTTACCGTACCTTCCCGATAAGTAACCTGACCCCCGAGCCCGATCCGGTTTTTCGTAAGATCACCTTTTCCAAAATAAGGAGTCGCACAAAAATAAGTGGTGACTCCAAGTCATTTTTCTTAATCAATAAAATCAATTTCGAAAATCAAAATCGAGCTCGCCTTCAAGTGGGAAACGCATTGAGCCGAAATGCGGGGTCCACAATACTGTAAAGGCGTCGGCTATTGGGAAGGTGTGGACGCATCGGTGAATGGTATGTTAGGTGGATACTACCATGTGAATGATGTGGGTGTTCAGAGCAATGAGGCTTTCCTTAAAACACTTTTCTCTTAACGGTTCGTATGGAAAGCCTATGTTTTTGGATATGCACAAGGCAACCAACTTTTATTGTGTTCCACTTCAAGACTTCACTCCAGAAGTAGGGAGATATGGTGTTACATGGATTCAATGGTGTATTGGGCAACTTGTAGATGATGATTTCATTTTATTCTTTAAGAGAGCAAAGGCTGGACTGAAACTGGGGGAAAAGCAGAATAATGAAGACGTTGATGAGATGATGGAAAGGCTGTGAGGTGATTATTTGTTTGACTTTAATACCAAAAAAAAATAAAATGAGTCTCGAGGATGCTGGAGGACATGTCATAATGTAGGCTGCAAAAGCTAGTGTGGTGGAAAATACATTAAAGGAAATGGTCTCAAGGGGTTTTTAGTGGACCTTGCCACTGGAAGCACATTTATTAGATATCATGGCTTTTCTTTGGTTCTCTAACGGAAATGTTATTCTTTGAATTGTTGACCACCATGAATTGCTATTGGACCCCACTTGCACTTAGAAATGACCATAGAAAAATGTTTAATTATTATTATTAATCTTTTTAATTTATTTTTTTGTTGGGAAAAATAACACCATAAACCTTAAGTGGGCAAGCATGTGCCTTTATTTATTTATTTATTTATTTTATTTATTGTTCTTTATCCTCACATGCCAACTTTTTATTTTTTGCAAATTCTCTTTAAAATGATTTTCAAAATTCCGGTTTTTTAAATAATCTTATTTCCATTCCAATTTTTAATTAATTTACTCAAAATTCCAGTTTTTTTTTTTTTTTAAGTTTAATTCTCAAAACTTTAACTTTCCGAACTTTAATTATTTTTAAATGTAATTTTCCAAACTTTCATTTTCAAATAAATTTTTGAAACCCTAATTTTTAATTTAATTTTTCAAAACTCCAATTTTTAAGTTTAATTTTTTAAAAAACTTTGACTTCCTAAACTTTAATTACTTTCAAATTTAATTTTCATTTCTATCTTTAAATAATTCTTTAAATTTTCGATTTCCAAATTTAATTTCCAATTTCCGGAATTCCAATTTCCACATATATTTATTTAATCATCATTATTTTTGTTATTATTATTACCTTATTTATTTATTTTTAAAATTCCATCTTTAATTAACTCTTCCAAATTCCAATTTCTAATTTCCAAAATTCGAATTTTCACATTTATTTATTTAATCATTTATTTTCAAAATTCCATCCTTACACAATACTTTTAAAATTCCGATTTCCAAATTTAATTTCCCATTTCCAAAATTCCCATTTTCGTAATTATTTATCCAATCATTATTATTTTCGGGTTTCCGGTTTTCGAAATTCAATCTTCCGACATTCCATCCTTAAATAATTTTTCGGGTTTCCGATTTTCAAATTTCAATCTTCTGACATTCCATCCTTAAAATAATTTTTCGAGTTCCTAGTTTTTGAAATTTAATTTTCCAACATTCCATCATTCAAATAATTTTTCGGGTTCCCAGTTTTCGAAATTTAATTTTTCGACATTCCACCCTTAAAATAATTTTTTGAGTTTCCAGTTTCTCCATTTCTTTTCAAATCAATTCTTCAAAGTTCTGATTTCCAAACTTAATTTCCATTTTCCAAAATTCCAATTTTCATATTTATTTATTTAATCTTTATTATTTTCGTTATTATTATTATTATTCCATTCATTTATTTATTCACTTATTCATTTATTTAAAATTCAATCTCTAAATAATTCTTCAAATTTCCAATCTCTAAGTTCAATTCCCAAGTTCCAAAATTCCAATTTTCGCAATTATTTATCCAATCATTATTATTTTCGATATTATTATTATTCCATTTATTTATTTATTCACTTATTCATTTATTTAAAATTCCATCTCTAAATAATCCTCCAAAATTCCAAATTTAATTCCCAATTTTACAAAATTCCGACTTTCACATTTGTTTATTTATTATCATTATTGTTATTATATTTATTATTATTATCATTTTATTTATTTATTTTTAAAAATCCCACCTTCAAATATTTTCCAAGATTCCAATTTCTATAATTTAATTTTCATTGTTCCAATTCTCAAATGATTTTCAAAATTCCAATTTCTTTCAAATTTAATTTCCAAAATCCAATTCTTAAATTTAATTCCTAAGACTCCAATTTTCAAATAATTTTCAAGACTCCAATTTCCAAATAAATTTCGAAAACCCAATGTTTTTTCGAACAGTTTTAATTCCACTCTGGTTTTCAAATAACCTTCTATTTTTCCCATCAATAAGCACGAAGGCGATTTCCATAATTTCGAGACAATGGAATTTGTGAGATTAATTCATGCAAGATCAATTGGGTTTTGGTGGGACTCGACATATATGGCTTTCTCATTGATTTATTGATTACTATGCTTGATTAACTTACTTCGTTCTATGACATACACACGATTATTCTATGCCTATTTACTAACATTTGTTTTCCATGAAATAAATCGGTTCATCACTCAGGTATGTTTTTCGCCTCTCATATTCATTCAGGTGTTTTGTTTCGATTTCATTCGATATCCATTGACTTACTTATTAATTGTCATGATTGCTTCATTTTATTAGTAGAGACTTATTTTTAGGGACTTAGAGGGGTGCTACGGTGTTTACCGTACCTTCCCAATAAGTAACCTGACCCCTGAGCCCGATCCGTTTTTTGCAGACCACCTTTTCCGAAAATAAGGAGTCACACTTAGGGTTTTTATTTCTTATTTTGTTTTCCTTTTAAAAAGAATAAAACAAAAAATAAGGGGCGACTCCAAGTCATTTTCTAGTAAATTAAATCATTTCAAATAAAAAAATCGAGCTCGCCATCGAGTGGAAAACGCATGAGTCGAAATGCGGGGTCCATAAAATGGCGACTCTGCTAGGTATCATTTAGAGGGTTAAGCTTGAACTTAAAATGAAGCAAATGTGGCATTTGATGAGTCGATCAGTGGGTACTCATCTTTTGATTATACATGAGAGTCCTTGATGTCATTGCATGCATGCTCAACTATTATACTCATTTGGGACGTTTGACGTGCTGATTATGATGATTGATTTGTTTTGATTATTGATTTTGAGATATCTACTTCTTTCGTGCTTTATTGCTATATTTTTTTGGGATGTAAACATGCTGATTATATCGTTTGCATATCTTGTTTTGCTTGGCATAGCGACTCTGATTTTGACATGTTTATTCTGATCCCTTCTCATGTGTAGACTCACCATTGCATATCGTTTGACTTGCCATATTGTTTCTCTGTATTGTATATTCTCTTGATCGTCTTCGAGCATGATATCTGTATCATTTCTCATTTGATTATCATAGTTTGTATGTGGATATGAGTGATATATTTTGTACTTTACTTGACTGTATGTCACATGACTGCCCTCCTTTTGCGTGATTGCATGTTGTTTGTCCGTGTGGGCCTCACATCTATCCACTTACCTCCAACTCCCTTGGTTTCGGTCATCCCCTTCATTCTGGTTCTCACTATTGCAAGTGTGAGGCCTTGTGTGTGTTTGTTACTTTGACCGAGCGAAAGATTAGAAGTAGGGTCTAGCAACAGGCTGTATCGATGTTTGGGAAATTCTGGAGGTGACCGACACTTTGATGTCGATTGGAGTCCGATCATTGAAGATCTGTATAGCCCTGAGCTAGGTTTCATGGATATTTGTGTAGCCAGTGTGTTTTCTTTTTTGTTTGATCTTCCTAGGGTTTTCGAATGCACCCACACCGTTCACTGTGCACTCCAGTTAACCATTGAGCATTGAGAGTTTGAAAGGTTTCACTATAGGAAACCCCCTGGGATGTCAAGGTAGTGCATGTGTGGAGGTAATGACCACCTTGCATGGAAACACCCTGTCTCTTCAGAGGCGTGCAGGAGGTTGCGTACCGTCGGAGGGTATGATCATTTCTGCTAGGATCTTTTAAAGTCCACCCATATCCATTAGAGCCACCTCGACCTTGTAGGTTGAGCTGTAGATCATTTGATTAGGGCTTCCTCTCTACATGTGGTGCATCTGAGGGCCTTCAGAGCCTCTATAGTCACAGTTTGGGTTCCGATACTCCTTCTTTAGTCTCCAGTTGAGAGTGCACAAAGATCAATATGAGTTTGAGTACGGTCGGACAGTCCGTCTTTGCTTGGATACCTTGCTAGTTTATGTTCAGATTATCATTTCTTCTATGCTTTCCCTCGGCCATATCCTTATTCATTTCTTCATGCTTTCCAAGATTGGATTTTTGTTCTCAGTCTGGACTTACCTTATTAGATTAGAGTAGAGAGGAGATTGGTTCAATTTTCAGAGAGATCGGGTATGGATCAGTAGGTCATTACAGTTGATCAGTTTATAGCCGTCATGGCTTCTATCCAAGAGGCTTTGGCTAGTCTCAGACAAGAGATTGGCAACCAGCAGAGTAGACCGCCTGTAGTTCAGGATGAGACACTTCATGATTCGTTGCCACCTTCACTGCCACCACCTGTTTTGATAGTGCCTCATGCCTCACCTTATGTATTGCATGAATATTCTGAGGTTGCTCTACCTGCAGCCGTTCAGACCACACTCATTGATGATGCTCATGCACGTATGGACCGTATTGAGCAGCGCATGAGGCAGTTGAGAGTGTCTGATGGATCAGCTGTTTAGGATGATCTTAAGGGTATGCCAGTGGCTAGTTTGCCGGCTAAGTTCAGGATGCCTGACATAGAGAGATACACGGGCATTGGTTGTCCTCGCATCCACCTCCGACTCTATAGCACGGTGATAAGAGCCTATGGTTTGGACGAGTCCCAGATGATCACTTTATTCCCACTATCTCTGAGTGAGGCAACCCATCGATGGTTTGCTTCTTTGGAGTCCTCGAGACGTCAGACATAGGACAACTTGGCCTAGGAGTTTTTACAACAGTTTTCATTTAACACTATCGTAGATGTATCGAGGAGAGAGCTCGACGCTCTGAGACAGAGGACAGACGAGTCTGTTTCATCATTTATCTCCCGCTGACGCGGGAAGATTGCCAAGATCATTGACAGGCCTTCAAAGAGGGATCGGATACAGATGGTTTTGAGGAGTTTACAACCCAGGATTACCAAGCATGTAGTCGAGGTACCATTCACAGATTTCGATTCTCTGGTTTTGGCTTTGTATGATGTTGAGGACGGTATTTTCAGAGGTTTGTGGACAGACTCTTCCCTTAGTGATGTCAAGGGGAAGAAACCATTCGGAGGACAAAGATCAGTTGATGTGAGTGCTATTGGTTCTACCAGTCAGAGGCCTCATAGGCGTCATCTGCCAGTTCCACAGCTTCCTAAGACTCATCCTTCTTATACGCCTCATCAATATAGGCCACGGGCACCTCGTCCGACTTATGATCAGACTTACATGTCTCAGACACTAGCTTTGCCTTACTATGCCACCAAGGGCACGAAGAGACCTCCTGTTTCATATTCGGCCACAGGACAACCATGTTATACGGCACAGTTCGCTACGAGACCTACATCTTCCCATCCCAGGCCCAAGCTCAACAGACCTCTACTCCATTTGCTTTGATGACGTAGAGGCAATTTTCACAGTTAGGCATGTCGTTGAGCCAGACTCTTCGAAAGCTTATAGAGTCGGGTTATTGACTGCTCTCACTCTTAGGCCGCCACCTTAGGCTGTTCCACCTCAGTTCAGGATGGACCTACACTGTGCATACTATTAAGGCCCTGGACATGAGACCGATCGCTGTACCACTGGTAGATATGCCATCCAGGATCTGATCTACCAGGGTTTGGTTCACTTGGGTTAGCCAAGTGTAACCACAAACCCATTACTGATTCACCACTACACACGCGGGTTCCCCCTCCGATCGATAGCATACACTCCATCGATTTTGTGAGTTTGATGACGACATCCACACGCAGATTGGGATGAGTCGAAGCCAGAGCCCATAGTATCATATGAGATTTATGAGATGAGCGAGGTGACTTTGGGACCTCGGATGCCCGTTCCTTTCAGACTAGTTCCCGAGCGGGCATCAGTACAGACGGCTATTGTCGAGCCACTGACTTTCCCGCATTACAGTGTCCAGAGGCCTTTTGTTTTGATTCCAGATGTCGATGAGGTTCAGGCTCAATATGTTGATGATGTTCACACTTCTAATGTATAGTATGTTATCCGCGAGGTAGAGTGGTATGACAGTAGCCCCCCTCAGTCGCTAGACCCTTGAAGGGGACGTCTTCCCAGGAGGAGGTCAAGAGATAGGATGATGAGATTTTGAGGTAGTTACAAAGCACTCAGGCTCGCATTTCTATCTAGAGCTTGTTAGCATTTCCAACACTCATAGAAATGCATTGATTCGAGCCCTAAGCTAGATCAGAGTCGAGACTGCTACCACTCCGGAGGGGTTGATCATATGATGATGGCTGGTAGAGCCACAAGCATAATGTTCTCGGACGACGACTTGCAACCGGAGGGCTCAAGCCACACACGTCCACTCTATATATCTGTTGGTTGTTCAGGCCATCGAGTTCCATAAGTCTTTTTGGACAATGGCTCGGCCCTGAACATTTGTCATCTGGCCACGACCATCGCTCTCATTTACGCACCATCTGATTTTGGTTCCTCCACTCAGACCGTTCGAGCATATGACAGTACTCAGAGGAAGGTTATGGGAACCCTAGAGATTGAGCTGCTGATAGGTCGACCACTTTTGTCACTTTGTTTCAGCTTTTGAGGATTCCTACATTTTTAACCTACTTTTGGGCTGACCTTGGATCCACAGAGCCGGGGCCATTCCTTCTTCCCTTCATCAGAAGGTGAAGTTCATTCACGACGACCAAGTCGTCATGGTAACGTCTGTGAGAGATATGTTCATTTCTGCCGAGCCGGTACTTCAGATCAGTCACAGTGATGATGACTTACTTCTGACCGAATTCACATTTGAAGAGGTGCAGACCCTAGAGATAAAGGATTTTTACCGAGACTTTATGGCCATGTCGTTTGATTATCACAATAGCATAGTGGTGCTCGACATGATGAGGGGCATGTCTTATCTTCCCGGCATGGGTTTGAAGCGGCACCAACATGGGCCAAGTGAGTTCATGGCTTTCTAGGATCACGATGTACCATTTGGACTCGGATTCATTCCCACTGAGGTCAATTATCGATATATGGTGCGATTGCACAAGGAGAGGGTGAGGGCTTTACTGACTTATACGCTGTTTGATTATCCTTTTTGCCCCGTACACCTTGAGCTGGACAAGTTACTTCGTGAGGGCATTGGAGCCACAGACACCATCGGATGGTATCATTGGGGGACTCAGCACTACTCAGGAGGCCGAGCTTTAGCGCCTCATCCAGCAGTTGCGATTGAGTGACGGAGCCCTTGGCACTTCGACTTCTGCGTTGATCGCCCCTCCCTTTCCAGATCACCTGAGCCTAATGACGTTTTGTTTCCCGGATGAGATCGATGAGCACGAGACATTTTCCGAGATCGGAGACATAGTGGACAGAACTGTGCCACGTGACGAGTACGTTGATGAGATGCTCGCGATGAGCTTGAGCCAGATCGAGGAGATAGCCCAGCTTGAGCTTGCTTCACCATTTGATCTTTTTGGGGTGTCTGCCATCGAGATCGCTGAGGAGATCCAGACTGCCCCTACTCCAGAGATTGTTGAGGATGTTATAGTTATTGATGGTTTATTTGATGACCATGTTGGCCTAGTTAAGGGAGCGTTCAACTTTGTGGACCAACCTCTTTCCTTTGATGTTTTATGAGATTTGTTTCCCATCATGACGATGTTTATGACTCTTCATTTATGGATTTGAGCATTTTCGACTATTTGCCTGTCTCTCGTGATATTGCTTTATCTACACCTTCTTCACCCACATCACAGATATTTGATATAGATGGTGAGATTGCGCAGCCTGATTCAGATGATGACTCATTTTCTGATTCTGATCCAGACCCCATGGATGAGAGAGTTTCGTCTGCTATAGGAGGCACAGAGATCGTTGATTTTGGTACATCAAACCAGCCCAGGAAGTTGAAGATCGAATCGGATTTATCTACGGATGAGATGGACAGCCTCATCCAGATGCTCAGATCATACTTGGACGTTTTTGCATGGTTTATGAGGACATGCCAGGCCTTGATCCATCTATCGTCTAGCATCGTTTGCCACTCTTGCCCCATGCAAGACCGGTTAAGCAGAAGTTGAGATGATTGCACCCTCGTTGGAGCTTGTAGGTGAAATAGGAGATCTAGAAGCAACTCAGTGTGGGATTTTTATCAATGGTCGAGTACCCCAAGTGGTTGGCCAATGTTGTCTTTGTTCCCAGAAAGAAGGCAAAGTGAAGTTTGTGTTGATTTCTGAGATCTCAACAAGGTCAGTTCTAAGGATGATTTTCCTCTCCCACACATCAACATGCTAGTTGACAGCACAACAAGCCATTCGATGTTGTCCTTTATGGAAGGATTTTCTAGGTACAATAAGATTTGATGGCTCCAGAGGACATGGAAAAAAGGTCCTTCATTACCAGTAGGGTACTTATTGCTATATAGTCATGCCATTTAGATTGAAGAACGCAAGAGCCACCTATCAGAGAGCAGTGACCACCCTCTTCCATGACATGATGCATCGGGATGTCGAGGTTTATGTAGACGACATGATAGTAAAATCCCAATATAGATCAGATCACCTATCAGCTTTGAAGAGGTTCTTTGACAGGATCAGGCAATTCAGATTGAGGCTGAATCCCAAGAAGTGCACTTTTGGAGTGACTTCTGGGAAGCTCCTTGGATATATGGTCAATAAGAGAGGCATAGAGGTAGATTCGAACAATATTAGAGCTATCCTTGACATGCTTGCACCGAGGACAGAGAGAGAGGTCAAAGGCTTCTTGGGTAGACTTCAGTACATCAGCAGATTCATTGCTAGATTGACAGACATTTGTGAGCCCATTTTTTGACTCTTGAGGAAGAGTCAACCTACGATTTAGGATGATCAGTGTTAACGGGCAATTGAGAGGATCAAAGAGTACTTGTTGTCACCTTCAGTCTTGGCGCCTCCTACACTAGGCCGTCCTTTACTCCTATACTTGTCAGTCTCAAACGTGGCTTCAGGTTGCATGTTGGCTCAGCTCGATGATTCAGGCAAGGAGCGAACCATTTTTTTATTTGAGTAAGAGGATGCTAGACTATGAGACAAGATATGTCATGATTGAGCGCTATTGTTTGGCATTGGTTTGAGCCACTTGTCGATTGAGACATTACATGACCGAGTATTCAATGCACTTGATATCCCGTCTAGATCATCTGAGATATTTGTTTGATAGGCCCACTTTGGTCGGTCGTCTCATGAGATGGTCAGTACTTCTGATTGAGGTTGACATCCATTATGTCACTCAAAAGTCCATTAGGGGGAGCATTGTTGCAAATCACTTAGCCTCATTACCAGTTTTCGATGGTAGAACCATTGATGATGACTTCCCAGATGAGGATGTCACTGTTGTGACTAGTTTGTCAGGTTGGTGCATGTGCTTCGATGGTGCAGCCAACCATTCTGGATACGGGATAGGCGTCTTGTTGATATCCCCTCGTGGTGATCATATTCCTAGATCTGTTCGTTTGGCATTCTCGGATCGACATCCTGCCACGAACAACGTTGTTAAGTATGAGGCTTGTATCTTGGGATTAGAGACAACTCTCGAGCTCAGGATTAAACAAATGGAGGTGTTTGGGGACTCCAATCTGGTATTGAGACAGATTCATGGTGACTGGAAGACTAGAGATGTGAAGCTTAGGCCTTACCATGCATATTTAGAGCTATTGGTTGGGAGATTTGATGATTTGAGATATACACATTTGCCTAGAGCGTAGAACCAATTTGCTGATGCCTTAGCTACTGTAGCTTCCATGATTGACATTCCTGTTGATGCCACTGTTTATCCTTTATTGATCGAGTCGAGACCTGTTCCTACCTACTCTGTGTGATCGACGATACAGAGTTAGATGATGGTTTGCCATGGTATCACAACATATATCACTTTTTGAGA